>NC_060170.1:755271-759439 GCF_021292245.1 Micropterus dolomieu | reverse complement strand
TCCCCTGGCAGTCTAGGCCTATAGCAGCATAACTAAGGGATGGTTCAGGACTCACCTGAGCCAGCCCTAACTATAAGCTTTATCAAAGAGGAAAGTCTTAAGCCTACTCTTAAATGTGGAGATGGTGTCTGCCTCCTGAACCCAAACTGGAACCTGGTTCCACAGGAGAGGTGCTTGATAGCTAAACGCTCTGGCTCCTAGTCTACTTTTGGAGACTCTAGGAACCACAAGTAACCCTGCATTCTGGGAGCGCAGTGCTCTGGTGGGGTAGTAAGGTACTATGAGCTCTTTAAGATAAGATGGTGCCTGACCAAGAGCTTTGTAGGTAAGAAGAAGGATTTTAAATTCTATTCTGGATTTTACAGGAAGCCAATGCAGAGAAGCTAAGACAGGAGAAATATGATCTCTTTTCCTGGTTCCTGTCAGAACACGTGCTGCAGCATTCTGGATCATTTGAAGAGTCTTAATGGACTTTTTCGAGCAGCCTGATAATAAGGAATTGCAGTAATCCAGCCTAGAAGTAACAAATGCATGGACTAGTTTTTCTGCATCATTTTTAGACAGGATGTTCCTGATTTTCGCAATATTACGTAGGTGAAAAAAGACGGTCCTTGAAATTTGCTTAATGTGAGACTTAAACGACATGTCCTGAAGATAACTCAGTGGTGCTGGAGGCCAGGGCGATGCCATCAAGGGAAACTATATCTTTAGATAATGCGTCACGGAGGTGCTTGGGCCCCAGAACAATAACGTCAGTTTTATCTGAGTTTAACATTAGAAAATTACAGGTCATCCAGGTTTTAACATCCTGAAGGCGCATTTGAAGTTTAGCTAACTGATTAGTTTCATCTGGCTTGATCGATAGATATAACTGAGTATCATCTGCATAACAATGAAAGCTTATGGAGTGTTTCCTGATAATATTGCCTAAAGGAAGCATAAATATGAAAAGGATTGGTCCGAGGACAGATCCTTGTGGAGCTCCATGATTAACTTTGGCATGCATGGAGGACTCATTGTTAACATGTACAAACTGAAATCGATCTGATAAATAGGGCTTAAACCACCTAAAAGCGGTTCCTTTAATGCCAATGAAATGGTCCAGTCTCTGTAATAGGATCTGATGGTCAGTGGTATCAAATGCAGCACTAAGATCTAATAAAACCAGTACAGAGACAAGTCCTTTGTCTGATGCAATAAGGAGGTAGTTTTTCACCAGTGCTGTCTCTGTGCTATGATGAGCTCTAAATCCTGACTGAAAATCCTCAAATAAACTATTGCTCTGTAGAAAGTCACACAGCTGTTTAGCAACTGCTTTCTCCAGGACCTTAGAGAGAAATGGAAGGTTAGATATAGGTCTATAGTTTGTTAAAACATCTGGATCAAGTTAGGGCTTTTTCAGAAGAGGTTTAATTACACCTACTTTAAGTACTGTGGTACATAGCCTGTTGATAAAGATAGACTGGTCATATCTAGTATAGAAGTGCTAACTAGGGGTAAAACTTCTTTAAGCAGCCTAGAGGCAGATGGATGGTTTAGATGAAGAAATTATTGATAATTGGTAAAGATTGAGAGAAGCAAAACAGTCTAAACATATATCTGGCTTTACAGTTGTTTCTGAGGTTCCTGAGTTTAGAGATAAGTCGGTGCCAGTTGAGGGCAGGTCTTGGTGAATTTTCTTTCTAATAGTTAGAATTTTATCATTAAAGAAGCTCATGAAGTCGTAACTACTGAGAGCTATGGGAATACTTGGCTCAATAGAGCTGTGACTCTCTGTCAGCCTGGCTACAGTGCTGAAAAGAAACCTGGGGTTGTTCCTATTTTCCTCTATTCATGACGAGTAGTACGCTGCTCTGGCATTACGGAGGGCCTTCCTATAAGTTCCAAATTAAAAGAGAATTTTTCAGTTTGGTGGAACGCCAATACCTCTCATGTTTCTGCGGTATTTGCTTAAATTTGCGAGTTTCAGTGTTAAACCATGGAGCTAACTTCTTTGTTTTATTATCTTCTTTTTTAGAGGGGCTACAGAGTCGAGTGTCATTCGCAGCAAGCCAGCAGCACTATCAACAAGATAACCTACCTATTTTAGGTAACTCCTGAAATGGAGGAGCAGAGAAGTGTGTTAGACTGCGACTCTGCCTCCTGGTCTTGACTCTGGATTGTCATGGATTTGGTCTAATAAACTTGGCCAGATTTCTAGAAATGAGAGCTGCTCCTTCCCAAGTGGGATGGATGTCTTTTCTCCTAATCAGACCAGGTCTTCCCCAGAAAGTCTGCCAATGATCTACAAAGCCCACATCGTTTGCTGGACACCACCTCGACAACCAGCGGTGGAATGACGACATGCGGCTATACATGTCATCACTGGTCAGATTTGGCTGTGGTCCAGAGAAAACTACGGTGTCCGACATGGTTTTTGCATATGTACACACCGACTCAACATTAATCTTAGTGACCTCCAATTGGCGTAATGGAGCGTCATTACCGCTGACTTGAATAACAGTCTTACTCTATTTACGTTTATCCTTAGCAGCAGTTTCAAAAAAGACTCAATGTCGCCCGCTCTGGCCCCAGGGATGCACTTAACTATGGCTGCTGGCTTCGCTAACTTCACGTTTCTCAAAATGGAGCTGCCAATGATCAGAGTTGGTTTCTCAGCGGGTGTGTTGCTGAGTGGGGAAAATCTGTTGAACTTGAACAGGTTGGTGGTGACCCGTGGGCTTTGAATGCTAATGACTATTCCTGCATCGGACAGTCACCCAGCCACCCTTTACTGGCTGCTCAGGAGATGCCGGGGGACGGCTACCAGAGGCTAACTCAGGTCGGTCCGTACCGACTTCCGGGGGCTGGCTAGCTACAGTAGCTAACGACTGATCTATCATGGTGTGGAGCCAGACTTCTAAATCACTGAGCCTCGCCTCCATGTCTACAAATAAACAACACTTGATACACGTACCATTACCGCTAAAGGAGGCAGAGGTGTAACTGAACATCTGACACACTGAGCAGGAGAATGAGAGGGAGAAAGAGAAGCCATTTCTATCTGCTAAGCTAAAGTCGATAACAGCTAAGTTAAAGTACGGTAGCGTTAGCAACTATGAGATTGAACGGCAGAACTTAGGCAGAACTACTGTAAGAATAAGTGTTTAGTGGACAGTTAGCCGCAGTCAGATTACCACCAATCTTGACAATTGTTCCCCAAGGGCCCCTGATGACACCTGCAAAATTTGGTGCAATTTGGTATAATCAAAGCTGAATCAGCGTGGAAAAATCCTATTAATTTCTATGCCATTTGGAACCAAATTACATTTGCCTTATAACAACTGCACAGTACATCATACCCAATCGTATGATATAGGAGACACCTCTGTGTGATGACATTCCGCAAAATCATGAAAAGTGAAAAACCTATTTTAATTATTTATTAACCTATTTTAAATAATAAAACTCCTCCAAAGTGGCAAGTCTGATGGGTCCCAAACTTGGCATGGACCATCTCTGGACAAAGCGGACGAAAGTTAGTGGTCCTCATTTGGATATGAAGACAAATATGCGCGTTACATGTGTAAGTTCCTGTACATAGCATTCTAAACAGGAAACAGTTGCTTGTCTTCATCATCTGTGACGGTGATTTGCCATCAAACAGGAAGTTGTTGTAAATTCACTGTACATGCTTACATTCAATTCAATTCAATTTTATTTATATAGCGCCAAATCACAACAACAGTTATCTCAGAGCGCTTTTCATAAAAGAGCAGGTCTAGACCGTACTCTATGATGCTATTTACAGAAGCCCAACCAAGAGCAGCACTAGGCGACAGAGGCAAGGAAAAACTTCCTTTTAAGAGGCAGAAACCTCGAGCAGAACCATGGCTCAGGGTGGGCGGCCATCTGCCTCGACCGGTTCGGGGTGAAGGAGAGAGAGGGAGAGAGAGGGAGAGAGAGAAAGAGGGAGGGGAATGGAAGGAGAGAGAGAGGGGAGGGAGGCAGCCTACACAATATACACACACAGAGGTACAGACCGTAAAGGTGATGTTGCTATAGACTAAATGAAAAATGCTACAGATATTTATAGTAGTGTTAATGATAACAATCGTAATGTTAATGATTATAATAACAATAATAACAATAGGACTAGTAACAATAGTCGTTGTAGCAGAGGGTGTCG
>NC_060170.1:717048-755171 GCF_021292245.1 Micropterus dolomieu | reverse complement strand
TAAAGTAGTGAGGGTACAGCTTGTATAACAGTGTAAAGTAGTGAGGGTACAGCTTGTATAACAGTGTAAAGTAGTGAGCGTACAGCTTGTATAACAGTGTAAAGTAGTGAGCGTACAGCTTGTATAACAGCGTAAAGTAGGGAGCGTGCAGCTTGTATAACAGTGTAAAGTAGTGAGCGTACAGCTTGTATAACAGTGTAAAGTAGTGAGCGTACAGCTTGTATAACAGCGTAAAGTAGGGAGCGTGCAGCTTGTATAACAGTGTAAAGTAGTGAGCGTACAGCTTGTATAACAGCGTAAAGTAGGGAGCGTGCAGCTTGTATAACAGTGTAAAGTAGGGAGCGTGCAGCTTGTATAACAGTGTAAAGTAGTGAGCGTACAGCTTGTATAACAGTGTAAAGTAGTGAGCGTACAGCTTGTATAACAGCGTAAAGTAGTGAGCGTGCAGCTTGTATAACAGCGTCCTGATTTTTGATCCGCATTCATAAACCTATGGACACTTATTCTCATTTCTCTGAGGAAATTCAGGGGAATCCAATCACACGTTTACTGGCAGCTTTATCAGAGGTGTGTCAGAACTTTTCAAAGTAAAAGCTCTCAATAAACTCAACATGAAGCATTGCTGTAAAAAAAAAAATTCTGCTGCCTTTATTTTGAAGTCACAGTCACTTAAGAGCAAGTGATTGTATCTCTCATGACTGAGATCTGTTTACACTGTTATACAAGCTGTACGCTCACTACTTTACACTGTTATACAAGCTGTACGCTCACTACTTTACACTGTTATACAAGCTGTACGCTCACTACTTTACACTGTTATACAAGCTGTACGCTCACTACTTTACATTGGAGCAGTGTCATTTCTTCAGTCACATGAGAAGATAGAATCAGATATTCTCAGAGGTCTTTGAAGGCACAGAGCTGCACTCTCTCCTGGCTGTAGAGGGCCAGCAGGGACGGGTCTCTGAGTACGCTCAGCTCATGCTGTCTGTCAGCTGACTTGGAGAAGTCATCGGGGCCGTCTCCACAGCCTCCTTCTTGGGGGTGACTGGGGTAACCCGGGTGGACCATGAGCTCTACCGTGACCGCAGGCGGATTCGAGTCTGATGCACTGCTGGAGGTAGTCCCTGAAGGCCCCGCAGCCAAGGCATGGCTGAGGGCCCTCTGAATGTTAGGGACGGACATGTTCTGGCCCATGGTGGTCAGTCCCAGGTATATGTCTGGCCACCTGTGGACATGGAAAAGGTTTAATCCCTGACTAGTGCTTGTCATAGACCATGACGACTCTACAGCAGCCGCCGTTTCATAAATCACACACCAACATAACAAAAAGGTTTAAATCCGGTACACACCAAACTAATCAAACAGCGGTCGTCTTATGTGCATGTGTTACCTTGCACAGACTTTACAAATTTTACAAGTACGCAGCAGGTAAAGCAGCAGTGAACACAGGGTGCAGGTGTTGGTTTCGGTTGTTTGACAGGCTGCGTCATTAGCAAGCCTATTTTGCAGCTCACCTGCTGCTGTGATAACGGATCACGGGTGGGAAAATACGGAAAAAAGACGAGTTCGTTGTCTTTTAAGTGACTTTATAAAACGTAGCCTACTGCTGATGGAGAAAGTGGAGTGGAAGGGCGAGACAGAGAGGCAGGGCACGCCGGTGTTTTTACCTGAGGTGTAGGTCTCTCGTGTGTGGAGAGAAGAGAATTCCGAGTAGGTGCGAAGCATATTTATAATATTACTATGTTTGTGGTGATTAAAACCTGCTTTCACATGGCAGTATTATGTGAAAAACATCCCAGCCTAAAACACGCTGACAAAGGAGGTCAGAGAACAGCAAACAGAGGGCATAATCTGAAAAGCTAAAACCACCTGCGTCGGTCTGGAGAGGCACATCATCACCAGCTAAAGGAGACAGCCGACGAGCTGAATGTGCTTTACTGTAAGTCTGATTAGTCAGTTTCTACCCAAAGGCCATCAGTCAGACAGTGTCAGGAACAATTCCTGTGCAACATCCAGTGTTGGGCAGTACAATAATAATATTACTTACTCCTCGCTCGCTCTTTCTCTCTCTCCTGAACACCGCTGCACAAACCTAGAATAATTTTTTAAGGAAGTAACTAGTAATATATTACAATTTCTGAGTAACACTGGTAACGACCCTGTAACACAAACATCCACTCAGGCCCCATCCACACTGCTATGTTTTTGTTTAAAAACAGAGTTTTGAAACGAACACGATCTCCATCCACAGAAGCGTTTTAGCTGCGTATCAGAGTTGATCTCCCGTCTACATTAAAACGAATGAAAACGCACATCTAGTGGCCGTACACGTAAACTGGGCATGTGTGTGCCAGTGTAAACATGAAGCAGGTGGTCTCTTCCGTAGTACTACAGACGAAGAATCAGACCAGATTTTTTTTTTTTGCATGGACCAATAACGAGCTGGGACTGTTATGAATGTAAAACGGGAAAACAGACCGGGAGTCGCCACAAAGTGAACGGCGACATGCACAGTACAAGTGTAGGCAGATAAGTGTTATTTTCACGGTACAGAATATTTTAATAAAAATACCATGTCAAAAACTCTGTCAGCAGCATCGTGTTTCTGCTTTGCATGACTTATAAGACCCAATCAGAGAGCCGAGTGTGAGCGTTTCTAAAGTCCTCTGTTTTTGCCCGTCTTCACTGAAACGCCCTCCAGAGTTTCGAAACGCAAAACGGAGTCGACAGCGTTTCCAAACTTCTCTTCACTGTTGTAGTCTGGACGGGAGGTGCACACATAGCAGAAGGTCTGTTTTAATTCGAAAACGTAGTAGTGTGGGCTGGGCCTCAGGAGGCTGCACCTACAAAGGATACATTGTGTACTTTATCACTGCCACTATAACTTCTGCTCACTGTAATGACGGTATATAGACATGTAAACATGCATACTGTACATACTGTAACCACCCACTTCATGTCTATACATATATATTCTTTTGAACTATTTCTATTAGTTTGCAATTTAGAGAAACCCATGACTTGCACACACTTTGTCAATAAAGCTAATTCAGATTTTTTTTTACGAGAACAGGATAAAAAGACAAAAAGGTCATTACACCCATAAAACACTCTCTGAAATGATAAGTTCAGAGCTTAAAATATAACTAATTCAGATTTTTGACATAATGTTTATGGTTTGATTCCATATACATACACTTATACTGTAACTGTGATTCACTTCAATACCACACATCAAATGTACACAGGTTTTGAGGATGTACTGTAGTGTGCTCACACTGGAACATATCTGAAATGTGTGTGTGCATACTAAATGTGTCTTTGGGAGTGATGTAGACAGACAATATTACCCCACAATGCAATTCACACTACTTCTGAATAATTTTTCTTCTGAGCTTTTTGCATTTACACATGTAGATATACAGAACTCTATGTAGGTTTAGAAAAGGAATCACATGAGAAGAACTTTAACATGGGATTAAAAAGATGGCCACATTGTAAATAAAAACAATGACAAAATAAAGGACACAAAAGTAATTACATAAATGTGTGCTGATTGCCACACTGTCACTGTTGGCCCATTTATACTCCTATGTAGGTGTATGTGCGTAGCTACGCCATAGCCATTCATTTACTTGTGTGTAGGTGTGTCCGTCATTCTACAATTACACCCCCAAACGCTAGTCGTCAGCAGCACCACAGCGTCCACTGTGTTGACTTTACCGGCCGAGCAGGCTAACTTCCGGTTTAGCCCTCATTTTGCTCGGGTTGTGACGGTCAAATATGTAGATCCACCGTGTTACAGCCGCTGTTTTGGCCAATAGTAAAAGTTACTTCAAAGCACGGGTACTTCCTGTCGGGTCAGAAGCACTGCGAGGCTACCCAGCCGACCAATCACAAAGCTTACGGTCCGCGTCGCCTAGACGTGTAGTTATATTTTTGAGGAGGTGCACGTCAGGCTACGGCGTAGGTGACGCCGTAGGGTAGGGGGCTACGCAGAGACTACGCCGTCGATTTGACGAAGAAGTATAAATTGCACCTAAGCTGGAAAAAACACAACCAGTGAGATTAGCTATCAACAAAAACCAGGTTTAAGATTCTGTCCTCATTTTGTTCATCGACCTCAGCTGGCTCTACAAAACATTGTGTATGCTAGTCTGAGGTATGTTTGAGGTGCCACTTCATTAGATTAACATACAGAGACTCCTCTAAATCTTATTTCAGACTACTGACACCAAAAGATGAATCACACGCACTGACAGACCTGATTCCATAGCGTGCGAAGACAGGGATGGAGTCCAGAGCGTCCTTCTCCACCTGTGTGTAGAAGCTTTGGAGGTGTGCTGGCAGCCACGGGCAGTCATGTAGACCTGGCTCCACTGGAACACGAGTATATGGAATCCTGAGATCAGACAGGACCTGTGCAAACACCTCACGTACCTCTGCAACACATCGTACAACAACATCAATACTCTCACCCCACCTGTCTTTTGAGCCCAGGCTTGTATTGGTTAATAGACATTACTTCATCGACTTAATGTAGTCATCATTGTGGAAAACTATGAATGCAAAACTAGTAGTAAATTTGAACGTGTGCACAGTACATGGTGTTGTTTTCCAACAATATAGTGAATTTTGAACAGTAACATTTTACACAAGTTGATCACAAACGCCTTTTTATGCGGCTAGCATACATTGCTCAGGAGGTAGAGCAGGTAATCCACTAATCAGAAGGTATTTGGACAAGATGCTGAACTCCAAATTGTGTGTGTGAATTTATTAGTTTCAATGAATGAGCACGGTAGGTAAATAGTATTCCAGCTGTTGCTTGCAACAAGGCTAAGAAGCCTTTTACTTGATGACAGAGGCCAACTCTAGCAGGTGGTGTTTGTATTTTGCACAATACACTTAATATAATGGGAGTGTTTGGTGGAGGCCCCTGTGCGTGGGATCTTCAACTCCCACCTCCGGCAGAATTTCTTGCACATCCCAGGGGAGGCACAGCTCTCTGCCATCCTTTGCATGGCTTCATATCCCACAGGCAGCATTTCAAAAGCAGAGCATTTTTGCCTGCCTGATTTTGCTGACTTGTTTTATTGATTTCGTAATAAGTCCTTAATTTTTGTGCTTCTACCTTGGGTAAGAGTCTGCACAGGATGTTTTATTTATATATTATTATTTCTGTCTGACTTCCTGCTTGGTTCATCTGCTCTGTTCAGCTTTACTTCTTGTATTCTCGGCAAAGCAGAGGGCCACTTCTGGGAACTTATAACACACGCTGCAGCTAGTCTGCTAGAATCACAAGTATTGTCTAGAATGACCGTGATCAGCTCCAGCAGCCGGGTCACAGCCTGAACGCAATGCAGCTGTGCCCGGTGGAATCTAGCCGTTTCAAACTTTCTGGCTGGAGTTATACAGTCTTCAGGAAACACACCAAATAAAACTTCCAATAGAGTCGTAACACGTTATCTTGTGTGTGGAGGAGCTCAGAGAGCAGACGAGAGAGAAGCAGCACGACTGGCTCAAATGTCGCGACGTTCATTCTCATGTAAACAAAAACGCATGTCAACACAATAAGAAATATCGAGGTCATGTTGATGTATCGTACGATAAGTTGACAATGTAATTAACGTAACAGGCCTAGATGGGATGAGGGTCAGCAAATCTGAGACCATGATTTTCTGATGGAGATCGGTGGATTGCTGCCTCGGGGTTGGGCACATGACGGAGTGTAATGTTTTGATCTCGGGATCTTGTTCACGAGTGATGACAAAATAGTGTGTGAGACGGACAGGCAGATGCGTTCAGTGTCAGCAGTAATGCGGGCGTTGTAGCGGACCAGTGTGGTGAAGTTGATCTATGTTACAACCCTCAACTAAGGTCATCAGCTGTGGGTAGAGACAGAAACAATGAGATCGCAGATACAAGCGGCTGAAATGAGCTTCCTCTGTAGGGTGGCTGGGAGACAGAATGAGGAGCTCTAACATCTGGAGGGAAATCCAAGTAGAGCTGCTGCTCCTTTGCATCGAACGTAGTCAGCTGAGGTGTTTCGGGCATCTGATAAGGATGCCTCCTGGGCACCTTCTTTTGGAGGTTTTCTGGGCATGCTCAACTGGGAGGAGACCCTGTGGTAAACCCAGAACTTGCATTTTACCATCTCGTCCTCTGTGACTTTTAAAACCTGCAACTGGAGTAAGGTTATTTACGTAATAAATGTAAATATCTAATAAACTTTGCCGTTATTTTATTTGCAACTTATGTTAGTCACTGAGAAATGTGTGGCTTGTTGAGTCATCTGTGGTTTAGTGTACAATAGCAGTTAAGAGTTTGCGGGGTACTTTGCATTACTTGGCAGTACATGGACGTGTTGGTGTCCGTCCATGTGGTGGGGCAGATGACCTGTCAGCTCCCTGAACAGCCGGACCTGGGCTCGCAGCTCCAGCTCCACCTGGGAAGGAAAAAACACAACTGGAGGTTACAGTAATGGGGAAACACAACTTCCTCTTCTTCTCTCGGTAGTTGAATATTAACAAAAGTGACTTGGCTAAATGAGCCGGCTGTTTGTTAGCTAGCAGTGTGTCAACAAAATACTGTCCATGACTTCAACTTCAATAAAATATGCAACACAGCAGTAATCATGTGACAATCCTGCTCTTATGCAAACTTCCTCAACATAAACAAGACCTCACTACCTCCACATGTCTAAAAAATGAACTAAGGTTATTACCAGCAAGTTTACAATAAATATATCATCATTTCTTATTCTTGGGGTGGTCAAGGGTTCACATCTGAACCAAAATATCCATGTTTTGTGAACAGGCTTGTGAACCACAGACTAACTTGGGATGTCTCAACAGACAGACCTGTGTCAGTGTTTGCAGGTTCTATAAATGACTTATGTGTGCATGCTTTTTCATTCTTATGGTTTGACATTTTGCAACCTTCTGTCTTTTCTTCCTTTTGGTAAACTAACTGCTGAAGAGTTTAACCTTTTAATTTGTTTTACAGATGTATATTGCCCCTCTTCTCTATGGACAGTTTATGGTGTATTTGCAGAATCTCCTGAATTTACGGTTTTGTATTTATTATATTAATTCTGTTGGATTTCTTTGCAAATAAACATTAACATACACATATATTACACACACACACACACACATTATATATATATATTTATTTTTTTCACTCACATCTGGATGAATCATGTCCATTTAAACTATTAACAGGTCTATGGGCTCATTAATACATGCATACAACATTACTAAATGAGATCAAGCTAGTCTGGCCTTTGGAGACTGTACCTGTTTCATGCTAAGCTGACCTCTTTCCAGGGCCTGACGGAAGCCCATCTTCCCGTGGAAGAAGCCGTGCTGGTTGATCAGTGTGGAGGCCTGCTGGAGGCTCTGACACACTGGAATCCCCTCTGATAGGTTGGCATGGAGGCCGATGGGGATGTTGTGCCTGACAAAAAAGAGGACCTTCTGTAAAACGTTTATAACTGAAGTTCCATTAAGTAATTCTGCTCTTTATCACATTTACACTGGAAGCAGCAGCAACTGTAAAACCTCAAGCCTCAACAACCACTCGATATTCTTGTGTGTGTAATTTATATTAGGACTTTCAAACTCAAAATTGCAATAAATATACAATCCATTAGTGAAAACCTCAGGTTGGGGTAGCAGCAGACTAAATGCTAATCCTAAAACAAGTCTGGACTCCTAAACTTTTTTTGGGCCTAAGAAAAAATTTCTAAATGTGAGAAAATTCTAATAAATCACTCGAGCCACACGGACTGGTACAAGTGGTTTTTGCATGAACGTAAATGCTCCGTACTTGTATAGCGCCTTTCTAGTCTTTTTGACCACTCAAAGTGCTTTTACACTACATCTGCATTCACCAGTCATACACTGAGCCTAAGTGCTCAAACGGAAACTAACATACACAGCCGCCAGGGGCAATTCGGGGTATCTTGCCCTCAACATGCAGCCTGGGGGAGCCAGGGATTGAACCGCCGACCTTCCGATTAAAGGCCAACCCGCTCTACCTCCTGAGCCACAAGGTCCAAGAACAATTGCAACCAGGTGCACAGGGGCAGGGGCCTGGGGCTCACATGCACCTGTACAGTACATCAGCACCAACTCTACCTTTTCGCCAGATCTGCTGCCTCTTTGGCAGCAGAGGCGTTAACCAGCAGTGACACATTGGAAATGCCTCCAGCCTGGAAGCAGTCCACAATCCCCTGGTTCCTCCTGGGACAGTAGCCGAAATCATCTCCCGTCACCACCAGCATTATTCTGGGCTGTGGCATTATTGCTGGTCTCTGTGAAGGACAAACAGGAGACAGATTAACACTCATCACGAGGGCGGCCACGGCTCATTAAACAATTCATTAATAAGTGGTTCGATCCCCAGCTCCTCCTCTGCACGTCGAATACACTGAAACTGAATTCCACCCGAATGGTCAGGCCGGCACCAAATTTGATGATAAAAAGCAGCTAACTTTCATTTTTCATGTGTGTTTCTTACTTGCACATGAACATAAACAGACTTTTTATATCACAACCCACCGCCAACTGGATTACTACAATAAAATAAAACCATGCGTCATGTTTTGTGGTGACACATTTTAGTTAGACCTGACAGATGCACCAATAAAAGCTCAGGAACTGTTTCTACCCAAAGTAATTCATTGAACAGACATGGTCCAGGGGCTGGATTGTAAAGTAGCTTGTCCATACCTTCACTTTGATTTGATGAGTATTTGTGTCAGATGGATACATTTCATGCGTAAATTTAATTAACACATAGAAACCAAATAGTAACACCTTAGCAACCCTGTCGGCTAAATCTCAAAACTTTTCCTCTTGGCCCTATGTAATTGTTTTTCAAAATCCTTTTGAAAGTAAAAAGGAAACTAGATATTAAGTTTAACGTAATGTGTAAAAATAGTCTTAGCAACCACCAAGCAACACACAAGTCTTGTATGTAGCAATGATTAACTGCAAATCTGAAGAAATAAGCAATTACTTGGCAATAACTGTGACTTTGACTCAGTGGTGGACTGTAACTAAATACATTTACTTAAGCACAGTACTCAAAGTACTTGAAGTACTAGTAGTTGAGTTTTAGGTTACATCTCAGAGGGACGATTAGCCGATGAATCAATTAGTCGACTACCAGAACATTTAAACTATTATGATGGTTGAAGTCATCTTTCCTGCAGAAACATCTGATGGTTCAGCTTCTCCTCTTCCTCTGAATGACTGTAGAAACTGTAAAGCTTGTTAATAATGTTGAGCTTTGGACTGTTGGTTGGACACAATAAGCGTTGTAAAGGTGTTACTTTGGGATCTGGATAACTGTGATGGCATTTCTCACTATTTTCAGAATCTTTACAAATCAAACAATCAATCAATCGATGGAGAAAATAATCAATAGATTAATCCAGAGTTGCTCTCAGATACAAATAGTTCACAAGCTGAGCTCCAGCAGTAAATCCTGCTTTACATTAATGCGACAGTCACAGAGACATTTTACTGCTTTAATACTTTAACTACATTTTCCTGATTATTCTTAAGATAAATTTACTGAAGTAACACGTAAATGCAGGATTTCTCCTGGCCACAGAGTCTTTTACAGTGTGGTATTAGTACTTTTACTGTACAGAATCTGACCACTTTCTTTGACTGAGTCAACACATGCAAGGACATCCATCCGTCCGTCTTCATCCGCTTATCCAGGGTCGGGTCGCGGGGCATACAAGGACATTGTTGTCAAAATATCTAATCTCCTCTTGTTCTTGTTTTGCTGTGGTCTAAATGTAAACTGTGGTACAGGATCTAAGTCTACTGTATGCTGGAAAAGAACAGGTATTTACAGTGTAGATTAATAACATCTCAGATTAAGTACAGCCTAATACCATCAGCATGTCACAAATAAATGATGATGCAGATGATGCAGTCTAGGCTCATCTGACACACAAATGTAGCCTAAGTGACTATGTTATGACTCATTGTCATAACTAGACAATATGTATTAAATAATCTAAAGTGACTAAGTAATCTAAAGGAAATCACTGCCTTATCAAGCTTTTGGTTACCAGAAATAAGGCAATTTAAGGACCAAATATCCGTGTCTGTCTCTGATGGGACAGAAACACAGCAGCAGTGGAACCAAATGTAACGTTAACAAAGCTGTGATACTGCCTCTGTACAGCACAATGCTACTGTTTTTAAATAGACAATATTCATTCAACTCTATGGCAATTTTAAAGCTGTCGTTTGAGGTGCGGTGTAGTAACTTTAGCGCTGATCTGTGCTATATTTTGGTCACAGTAACGTTAACTGTTAAGTTAATGTTAATGCAGGACAAAATACTAAAAACACCCCTCTAACAAACATCCACGAAACTAAATATAGTCTCAGCAGTTATTACAGACTTTTATCAACTCCTCTCCCCCAATTCAAACAAAACTGAACATTTGAAGACGACACTATCTTTATTTATTCGCCAGTAAGCTGTTGTTATGTGCTAATGTTACCGGCTATATGTCCTCTCTGCCTTCAGTCCCCGTGGAGCGACCCACTGGAGTTACCGCCACAGACAGGTTCGCATGGTGCCTCGGGCTACAAGAACAATATCGTCACGTAATAGACCTTCATCTTACCCATTGTTTTAGGCACGTTTGTCCATATATGCGCAAAGCCACACAGGTACGCTGAAAGGAAACTGTACTTCCGACTAGCAAGCCGCATTGGTGTAGGGTGGAGTTGACTTTCCTAGAACACGCCGCCCTCTGCTGGAGGCAACATGGCGTCTCCAAAGGATGCACCCAGCGAGCAGGAAAAACTTCAAAATAAGACGTCCGTAGCACTTCTACATGGACGCCTTCGTCTAAAAGGAATAAAACTGCACAACTATATATTTTTATGCCAAAACATATTTTAGGTTAGTGTACTCTTGTATATATGAATATATTTTATAACATATATTTATTTTGCACTTGGTAATCCTATTTGTAAACACAGCTATTCTGTTAGTAAGCCTATTTATCAACGCAACTAACGTTATGCTTGATTCTAAATCATCTAAAAATGAAACTTACCATTTTATTTAATTCTGTAAATCTGGTGAAACGACCGTAACGGAACCTCTCTTTTTCCAAAAAAGGCACGCCATCGTCTTAGTTCACAAAAGTTATCGCCTAACGTTACTCTCCAAAAACGTTCTTCTTTCCAGGAAAACGTAGTGAAACGAGTAACGTTAACCACGATAAGTGGTCTAAGTCGAACTGTTAACAGGAACCTTAACCTCTCCAGTAAACTTTAGCCTACTTAAACATACATACACGTCAGAGAGCATTCACTTTTCAATAGCACCACCTCGTCATCGTAATGTCTCTTTCACCATGCGACAGTGACTGTGCAGTCACTGACCGCCCACTGGCTGCTGTTACCGTGGTGGATATATTAATGGATATCGTGTGCAGGTATAGGCTACCCGTCCAGGACGGAAGATTGTCTATACAAGATCCTGGAGCTGGAAACAGGACGCGCAGCCTTATCAGTCTGTAACTTAGACTATAGCATTTCTGGTGATACAGTTGCTCTTTAGAGAAAAAGTCTCAGGTTCCAGTACTTCACAAAATGAGAAAATCTTCATAACATTTAGGAATATACGCAGTAGGCTATGTAGGCTCTGACCCACAGCCCCTCTATAAGGCAGGCCAGGCAAGTGATGCTGGCCCCTTTGAAGCAGGTCTTAAGTTTATTGTATGTTCACACAGAAAACGTGAGAAAATTTTGTAAAGTTGTATGCTGTTATACTGTTATACACTACTGTCCGACAAAGCAGTTACATTACATACATTTTTAAAACACATTTAAATGAATGGTGGCGAACAAACAAACAAAAAATGCTTTAAAAACACAATTTTTCTTTTTGTTAAAGTTAATCGGCACTGGCATTCTAAAGACACAGTTTGAATAATTTCCTGTTAGTGTAAAACATTCAAGTATATATGTCCTGTATATTTACTGCAGCTTCAGTTCAGACTTTCCGATTAACGCCAACCCGCTCTACCTCTACATGTCACAGTCTGCTCACAGTAGCAGGGAGTCAGGCAATAAACAGAATTACAATTGCTAAGACACATTTCTTGAAACCGTCACCCATATTCTCAAAACTTAAACACAAAACGCAGTCTTTAAACTACATTCACAAAACCCCGACTCTTCTGGCAAAATCAAACAATGCTTTCAAAACACAAAGTCAGTCAACAGGTAAAACACTACAGAGCATTCTTTAGACACCACAGCAAACAGCTGAGAACACGGCGTCCAGGGCGTGTAGTTACAGAAAAATTGTTTTTGCATGGAGGAAACACATTTTCCAATTTCCAAATATACTGTAATCACAACTTAGTACAGTAAATATATAGTATACTGCAAATACTGCAAGTAATACAGTATTGAATATCTGTATATGCAAATACAGTAAGCTCAAAGAACAAAGAAAACTATAAATGAAAAGCACATTACACTCAAAAATGTTGTACAACTGCAAAATCAATGTCAGTACAGTAAGAGAGTTCATCCTCATCACATGCAACCTTGTCCCTCGCCAAGCAAAGCAGGAAACCCCCTCAGAAGTGCTGGACGCAGCCTGACTGTAACAACACTCCACACCTATCACACCACAGGCCAATTCCATTGCCCGTAAGGGATTTGCTGTAGTAAATGAGTTTCGGTCATGGACCTTCCACCATCAGGCAGAGAAACATTCTTCTGTTGGATTGAAGTAAGGGCTGTAGGTTGAAGGGAATCATTTATGAACCACTTGCTTAGCGGGACACCACAGTGAAAGCTGACATTGTCCCATAGACAGGATGTACTGCCGGCTGGTGATCCTGCTGCTCACGCTCAAACACAAAATTCCAACGTCCACCCAGAAAAGTAAGATGTTCAGTGTTACTGTATATGGCCCAATGTTGAATGACCTGGAAGCAATGACCCGTCCCTTACTTGTAGCTTGGTCAGAGGATGACATTGCCACTACGCTGGCCAGGGACTTGACCACATTTTGGTTTGATCACATTAGAAACAAGCACACCACATCCTAGACTATACTTACTGGTGTCAGAGGTCCCACAGAATTCTGAAACATGGATCAGAACACATTATGTGTAACTGAAATATTATTACAGATGTTTATTTTCAATTAAGAGCCAACATCTTCAAAACTGAATTCTGTCATTATTAGGGTAGTGTGTAGACTAAAAACACACTAAAAAATGTTGGTCAATATGTTGAAGTACTCTCTGAAGCCAATGTATATGCTGTAATGTTGTATTTACACAATTCAAAATAGTGACAATATAGGATGAAAGAAAAAAATGAACACTAATAATCTATACAACAGTTAGGTGTTGTTTTAAATGTTTTTATACTAGTACTGACATCAAAACAATGTCTTGATATCTTACTTTGAAGAATCAAAATGTATTCTTCTACCAAACCCAACATTCATAGATGTATAAACACAATGATTTAAAACTGGAATTTCTGTTTAACTTAAATTGGGATCTCTCTGAGGAAAGTCCAAAAAACACCACACATTTGGTGCCAGCTGTTGTGACAGATATCCTTATTTTTGACCCACAGCATTTCTGAATAGGTGCTAGCTGAAAATCTTGGAGTGATGTTCAATGCAGATTCACATTTTAATCACATCAATAAGGTAGTTCAGCCATTTATCAACTTAGGAATGCTGGAAAGATTCAACAGATGTTTACTATGATACTGAAATATCTTTTGGACCCACTTCCATCAAAGTGGAACTCAACCCTTTAGCCGCTGTCTTTAACGCCAACTCCAAAGACATGGATCATGTCACACCTGTTGCTGCCTCTTTACACTGGCTGCCTGAGCATTTTAGAATTGACATTGACAGAATAGTTGATTACTCACTTGCAAAGTACTGTGTGACTTGGCACCTTGTTACATCACTGAAGTCCACAGGAGCCAACACAAAGCCTAAGGCCCAATCTTAATGTCCCCCCTAAATCCTCAGACTTAATGGGAACGCACCTCAAATCTGAGAGTATGGACATTGGGCCCAAGATCCTAAAACATGGGGCTCTTATCTACCCTGAGTCAAGGCCACAGACCAGGGCTGATCGTTTCTTTTAGGGCCCCAGCATCTGGAATGATCTGCCTTTTGAATGACTTCTCAAATCACTGTTAGTCAATTCTACTTCCCCTAATTATCACTAGGACATGGTGAGAATGCGGTTTCCCAGTGATTTTTTATTTATAAAAAAATGACATGAATGCAGCAGTTTATGAGTGATTTGACGTGACACTAGTTTGTACTAGTTAAAAATCATGCTATGGGTAATCAGAAAGTCCTGGTGTTTGGTACTGTGTTTAAAAGGACATCTTTCAACCGTCAAAGTCCAGCCATTTGAGAGTGAGTTTGTCCTGCAGCACTACCTGCAAACTGCAAGCAGGTAAGACAGACCACTGAAGAAAGTGATTATACTTTGAACATATCACCAGTGTTAAAGAAATGCAGATTGGAAAATAACTACAATTCAATCGTTTTTAATTGTCCAAATAACTTTTGTTGGCAGTTCTCCTAGTGGACCCAAGCAGGCAGAGTTCAGCTTCTAGTTATGGTCCTTCATCCACTGCTCAGTCCACTGCACTATCTGCTCCAAGTTGCGCTCTAGGTCTTCTGGAGTGTTGCTGGGCAGCTGGTGGACAATCTCCTCACGGTAGGCCTCCATGGCCTCCTCGTAGATGGTCTGGAAGATCTCACACTGCACGTTGTCCTGCAGCTTCTTTCCTGCGTAGCCCCTGTCAGTCACACAGAAGACACAGTCCAGCTCAGACAGGGGGCGGGAGACAGCTTTGTAGTGATTTGCAGTGCTGTCTGCCAGTGAAGCACAAGTGGCACATCATTTTTAATAATATAAAAATTGTATATTGAAGGAATGTAAGAATTAAAGGGTAGGAGTACATAAGTTTTACTTCTTCCTACTCGGGGTGGGAATCACCAGAGGCCCCACGATACGATTTTATAACGATATTTATGTTGTGATTCGATTTTAAATATATTGAGATATATTGCAATTTATTACCTTTTTCCAACTTCTAATTAGGTCCCTAAAGTCAAACTTTGTCAACATCTGTTTATCTAAAGATACATTTCTCTGTTTGTTCATATCACTTTTTCAGTCCTCTATATGGTCCTGTTAAGTTTTCTAGTGGACTAAAAAAAGCAATAGATTTTATTATTCTAGTACCAAAAAGTTAAAACTCCCATCTGCAATTTATATAATAAAATATCGATACTTGATGTCCGTGTATCAATACAGTATTGCTAGGGCAAATATCACGATACTATGCTGTATCGATTTTTTTCCCCACCCCTACTTCCTACTCCTTTTCACAGATGTGATGCAGAAGTATGTTAACAGAGGAAAGAAGGGTACTTTTGCTGCTCATCTGTTGTTTTTTCCTCCTATTTTTTTTTTTAAATATTGTTTTATTTTTTTATACTATCTCTTGCATGTTCGAAATAAAGATTTAAATTCAAAGTGTCATATACAAGTAGACCACCAGCTGTATACCAATTGTCCATAGTGTCCGAACAGTGACATACCACTCAGAATCTGCATATACCACTAAAACAAAAGCTGTATACCATTAGCCACTTTTTTTGGTCTTAGCTGCTGGTTTGAATCATTCAAAGATGTAAACCAACATCTGAAATCATACAGGCACGAGCTCGATCGTCCACAGGCTTAAAGTCAGACAGTCACATTCTTACTTGTATTAATGTACAGTTTACCCGAGAAAGGAAGGGGAGGTTACCTGCTCTCTAGCCGTGTGTACAACTGCGTGTTGTCTGTGCGGAGGACAAAGACCATGTGGAACCAGCGTTCAGGGAATAGGTCACAGCCATGATAGTCAACAATCACACCACCTTCTACCATCTTTTCATCCAGCTCATCCACCACCTGCAGGATCACAGCAAGTCACAATATTTATATTTATTCTGATGTCCACCCAACCTAATTCAGTTGTGATAATTTATCATTATATTCAACAATTTAATTAAACACATTTAAGCTCACAGAGACACATTTGGAGTAGACAGTACAGGAAGGAAACATGAACACAGCTTAAAGTGCAACAAGTTATATTTTACGGAAGCACTGCGAGGGCTCCAAACCCAATATTACACTTTTACAGCATTACACAATAATTAAAAGGGGTAAAAACAGAATGTTTTTTTGGTTGGACAAACACTTGTCCTCACACACATAAAACTTGATATTACAGTGCATCTGGAAAGTATTCCTTAAAATATTACTATTAACATTAAAAGCCCTCCACAATCTGTCTCCTACTTATCTTACTGGCCTCATTCATACTTACACTCCATCTTGTTCCCTGCGGTCTTCCACAACAAGTCTTTTGGCACTCCCAACAATCAACCTCAGTACAATGGATGCTAAAACCTTCTATGCTGTACTCTTGAACTCTCTATATGCTGCCCCCAATTTTATTGAAGTGCAATATTAATACGTACACCTGTCTTTGTGCAATACAAGTTAATCTAAGACTCATTAACTGTCAGGAGTGGCTGGCCTGGTTTAGAAGACGGAGGCAGCAGGAATGAGATTCCAACTCTAACTTTAATATGATATAATGGGCTGTGAAGTCTTTTGGTGAGCCAGGTAGGAAAGAGCACTAAAAATCCAAGCTCTGAGTTTAACTAAGATGTACAATAAGGGGGCCGAGTGGTGCAGTGGTACCTGATCATGTCCAATGGAACACTTAGCTGTTTCTATTTTTGTGCAGTACAGATGAGCATTTCAGAACCAGGTTCAAAGTTTCGATGTTGAATTCAACTTACTCTATCTTCATCCAAAACCGGGCACTGGTACTCTTCGTCATAGCCATCATAAAGTTGTCCTGGGGAAAGAGGATCAGGATCATGAGAACAGCCACAGGATGACTCATCTGCATAGTAAGTCTAATTACCTGAGTGAAAACTCAAAGCAGGGCCAGCTACGGCAAGCCCGGTGAGGCTTTAATCTGTGATTCAAGATGCTCCTCATCTTTACCTTCCTGGGCCAGGTCTCCTATGTTAACATAGGTCAGCCCTGTCCGCTGGGCCAGCTCCTTTCCTAAAGTGGTCTTTCCAACACCAGGGGTTCCTGTAGGACAGATTTGAGATTTCATTCAAGAATGTATATGTTACCTTATTTCAAAAGGTGAAGCAATGCACACATCATCTCATGAGATCCAAACAGACTGATGAGCAGTACCAAATCCTCTGCAGAATTTACTGCTTGATTTATGGTTAGAAATGGGGGGATGCTAGAGGTAATAGAGAAAACAAGGGACTGTGTTCTACTTCCAGGTTATGTCTCTGTTGCTAGATGTGTCTAAAATGTAGCGTTGCTACTGATAAGACAGTGTTTTATGTATTAATATTCTGACTTTTTTCTCAGAATTCTGAGATTAAACAAAAATAAAATTCACGTAAAAATAAAGTCAGAATTCTGACTTATTGATTAAACTGCCATATATTTTGGCAATCAATCCATTAAATGTTTGGTCAATAATGTGTCCAAAGATAGTGAAAAAAAGCCTGTAACAGTGTCTCAGAACAGACCTGACATGTCAGTCCAAAAGCTAAACATTCAGTTTACACTGACATTACACAGCAGCCCCTCACAGTGGAGAAGCTGAAACAATGTTTGGCACTTCAGCTTCATAACTGACTTAAAAGATGAATCAATTTTTAAAACTGCTGCTTGTTAATTGTATGTCTTTTTTTTTCATGGTTTATTTTAGTAAGGACTGATGCAGCTTGCACAGATAAACTGAAAACAGAAATCCAATGTGTGTATCATAGTGTTTTTAGTGGTTGCTTATTTGAAACAACCGTCCCTAGAAAGGCTTTTAAAGAAATACAACATTAAAATAGAAATGGAAACAGAGGTACATTGAGTGACAGTAGAACACAAGATAAAAGGAGATAAAATGAGTATATCAAGATTCAATAAAACACTAGACGTGAGTATAAGGACTTGGCCTCTCTTAAAGGTTGTGACGTTTGCAGCAGTTTTCAAGTCTTTAGGTAGCAAGTTCCAAGACTTTCACAGGAAAGGCCATCAGAGCAAAATAAGTTGTTTTTCTAAATTAAACTTTACAGTCGCCACTTGAAGCTGCTCTTGGTGTACTTAGGGAGAGACTGGGGAGCAAGTCCATTTAAAAATTTAAATACAAGCTTTACATAGTGACAAATCAATAACGTCAGCATTGATCACCCGATTAATCAGTATAACAGTATAGTAAGTTATGCTTGACATTAATAGACAGTAAATGAGTATTATGTAACTATTACATGTATAAGATACGTTAGTTCCACGATCGTGATGCAAATCAAAATGACTGAAATGTGCCCTCATTACAAACACAGCTACTTGTCAAATTGGCAAGCTAACGTCACAACAAAGTTAAAGACCTGCAAACTAAGGCTAATGGAGAAAGTGAGTTTATCAGCCGCGGGTTTTGTCTGAATGGTCGAAGCTCATTAACTTCACCGTTCAAGGTAACGTTACATCACCTGTTAACAGAATGTTTGGTCGCTTCTTCATCTTCATAGCGTGCTAGCTGCCAACACGTGTCTCGATGACAACCTGAAAGAGAGAATACTTCCATTATGTGTTCGTGCCATTCTAGACAGTCACTTCAATCCCCAACGCTAACGTTAAATGTCAAGAAACAAACCCGAAAAGCGGACGCTGACAAGATGGAAGACTTCGGCAGCTAGCTAGATGTTTGCTTTCACACCAGGCTGAGCAGACTTCCACAAACGAGCACTGCAGTAAACTGGGGCTTCACGTCAGTTTTACGTCAACAAATAGTCAGTTTGCGGCACTCCGAGTACCGGAGTTTAAACCAACGAACGTTATCAGACCTCTTTTAACTCCTTCGTCACACACAACAAGAGTTTAAAGTGTCGGGACACCGAGGTCTGCTTCAGACACCTCAAATGGTCAAACAAGGTAGGTTAACACAGATAAGTTAGAACGTTATCATATTAGCTTAACATAAACACACCAATAACATGAGTTCATCCATCCCACCATCCTGCAGTCAAAGCTGATGACGCTAGTTAAACAACAGTAACAGACAATTCAAATAGACAAAACTTTACTTTTAGGAAGTATTCGACTCTTCAAACCTTTCAGGTAACGTTAAGTGCAGCTCAATAACAAGGGGAACCGAGTAAAAGTAAAGTTAATGCAATATTAAACCTCAAAAATCCACCCACCCTTTCTTTGCGCTGTTTACTAAGGGAACTGTGCCCTGGCTGCTGTTTTTGTTGCATTGTGTTAACTAACGTTAGATCTAACAGAATCACCACCAACTCTTTCCACTGCTTTTCAGGTTCCCAGTTCTCCATTGAACTGCTACCCTCAATGTGAAGCACCAAGGTGAAGGATGAACAAGCTTTCTCAGGGAGAGGGAGCTGCTTCCAGCAGGGTATGCTCTTTAACATGCCTACCGGACCATTACATGACCATTACATTACAGGGTGTGTGTTTAGAGTTGTGGCCCATTTCCTCAGGAACACCTTTTGTTTCTGCCCACCTCATTTTCAAGTAATGGACCAGCTCTAATCTTTACACTTTGACTTCACTTGTTCCTTATGAATCTTTAACCCTTTTTGTTTGACTGTATTTATTATAGTTGAACCACTGGGTGGATCCGTCCTTCACTGATTTTCCAGATGATAGTTTTTCTCTGCGTGGAGGGAGAAAGGGCAGCCAGGTTTTGTGCTCCAAGGCTGAGCCCAAGAGGCCCAGGAAGAGGAAAGGAGAGGCCGGCGGCTCAGACCCTCACACGTCCTACCTGCTGAAAGAGTCAGCCCAGAGGGACCAAGATGAGCCCTGGGTGGACAGATACTCGCCCTGTTCACAGGTCAGCATCATCGCTGATAACATTTGAGTCTTTTTCTTTTCTCAACAGTTGCAAGCAGAATTCAATGTATTTGCAATATCAAGCCTCAATATATATAAATAAGTATAAATATATATAATGTCTTCAAAATGAGGGGTGGCCCCTGGTCAATATTATTTTGTCATGTTATAGTAAAAGTTCTGGACACTCAATATCACAATAAGTGGGCATCCTCCAAAGTTTCACTGGAAGTGAGGAGGAATGATAGCAGCCTCCACTCACTCTTTCAGTGTACATATGGGCATGTGAGGAGTGTTTGGAGACAGACTTGGAAAAATATGAACCTTTCCTTTCATGCATGGCATCCATCTATGCAGTAGCCACGTAAAGGGGAAGGAATTTTTACACAGTCCTTAAAGTTTGGTTACTGCCCGTTCATCATGGAATCACACTCACACTAACTTTGTCTTTGAGCCTATTTAAAGCTGCAGGACAGATGTGAGCATGTCTTCACAGCTGATATCCATTAATACCCCCCAGCAGCAGTGGTCAAGGGCTTGATTTATTTGATTTGATAGTATGGAGGATGAAGGTTCTTATCATGTTTTTTTTTTAGCTGTGATAAACGTTCGACACTGAACTCTCTAGTAGTCTCTAGTAATGGGTGCTGTGTGGATTTGTGTAGGGTGAGCTTGCTGTGCACAAGAAGAAGATCGAGGAAGTGGAGAACTGGATGAGAGTTCACACAAACACATCACAGGTAACTGAAGTCTTATTTTTTATTCAAATAATTAATGATTTTAGCAATTGGACCTTGGCTGCCAGACTAGCAGTGGCCCAATTCTGACCTTTTTATTTAGTGATGTGAATACTGTAGCAACTCATCCACATTCTTCTTGGTAAACGAAACCATCAAATGATTCCAATTACTAGTGTAAAAAACTAAGCTTTACTGTGTCAGGGAAAACAATTCCTTCCCAAAGAATACAAAGTCTAATTAGATGTGTTGAATCATTTCTTTATGTATCGTGGCCACAGAGAGAACGCACTGTTACTTTCCTGAACTCAGCATTTCCTCTCCTTAAATACAGAGCAAGTACAAAGCAAACAACAGCCAAACAAATGGCAGAGTATTAGCATACACTCAAAAACTCTTCCTGAGCTAAGAAAGGAAATGCAAATGTATGTGGCATCAGATGTTTCTCTGTCTCTTGATTGGTCTGTGTTAAAACTCTCACCTACATGCCAGCAGATGTTTATTGTAAATTAGACAAACCTTTGCTTAGGAATAAAAACCCTGTGACCAATGCTAATTTCTCACAAGTTAATTACAGTGAAATCCTAAAAATCAGCAACTTATAAATGTATTTCTCACAACTGTCAGGGGTGTCAGTCATGGAATGGGTCCTGTCTGTAGACCAAGATATGTCAAGAGCTAATCTTGAAGTCTGAGCTATTATGATCTTATGTTGTCTGTGGAGGTCTTAAGTTGAGCTGAAGATTCAGGTTTAGTTTGGCTGTCATCTACAGGGTGGCATTTTGCTGCTGATGGGACCATCAGGCTGTGGAAAGACTGCCACAGTCCAGGTTTTGTCTCAGGAATTGGGCCTCAGGGTTCAGGAGTGGACCAACCCCACCAACCTGGAGCCATACAGCAGCAGTCAGCATGGTGAGCAAAAAGCCTCCCCAGCCTCATACCCAGCAGTGTCACTGTCAAAATAAGAACTGGCATTACGATAAATTCAAACAATCTTTTTGGATGAAAATTGAAACAAGAAAATGCTTTAGCTGAGACTGACTTGGTGCTGATGTATTTGCTTGATTTCTTTTAAAAGGTGTTTCTGATATTTTATTCACAGTGTTTGTAAATGTTTTTCTGGTCAATGCAGGCTAACCGTTGCAATGGGATAGATCATCTTGGGTACCTACACTGCTATCCCGTGTCAGTATAGTATATAAATAGGCCCTGCTTTTTTGAGGTCTTTAAATCTGTCTTTTGTCAGAATGGAGGACGAACGGCTTGTCCTGCAGCTCCCAGTTAGCTCAGTTCCAGGACTTCCTCCTCAGAGCCAACAAGTACAACTGCCTGAAGATGGCGGGTGATGGAGGAGCTACAGACAGGAAGCTCATACTGGTGGAGGTATGTACTACACTTCACCTGAAGCCACTGTTCCTGTAATTACACCATGCGTCATTCCTATTTATTTTATACTCTCTTGTTCCTGAGTAAGATTTGGCTTAGGCTGAGCAATATCACTTGAAATCAGCGTCACGATTAAAATTCCATTTCCTTCTGTAACGATAAATGAATCCGTGTGAAATACACCTGCACATACGATTCTTTGTCCTCACCGTGGACATCTTATTTAATGTTTGTATTGCATTAGAAACCAAAATAAATGATTGATAATTACTCTTTTTTTTTTCTTAGTGCGCTCAGTGTGCAGAAAGGTGAGGTATGGGTCATACACGTGTCATGTTCAGGTCACTTGCAGACATAGAAACAGAATGACTTCTGTCTCTCTAAAAAATAGTTCAGCTGCTGATTTCCCTCTGAGTGCATGACGTCGGCTGGGTAGATAGGAACGAGTCGTTGTCTAAACAGCCAAGGACGAAAGATATGGTGTCCTACTTTAGTCAGTTCGATCTACAGACGGTCTCCTCTTAGATTGTAATACATGTCACCTCCCAATTCCAAAGTGACTACGGGAAGCATAGTATCTTGTTGTGAACCAATATCCAATAGAATCTTCACACATGTATAGATGGCTGAATAATAACCTTATTGGGACACACAGTGAGTCTGTGTGTGTTGAGATGCATCCTTCAGATTTGGCACTCACTGTGTTCACACTGTGTACTGATGATACCATTGTCTCCTCGACCGAGCTTCACTAAATAATGCTGTGTAAGGCATCCTGAGACTTTTTTCTTCAGTAAGAGTCGACTTGCTCACAAGAATTTCCATCACATTTACTTAACATATCCAGTGGTTAAGAACCTGCTGTATGTAGGCGTTTGTTAGAAAATCAGAGTCTGTAAACGATTAAGATAACTAATGTTATATTTGAGGAACCTTTATGGTTTCTGTAATCTCTTTCTGCCAGCTCATGCAGGAGAGCTTAAACATATTTCTTCTTATAGTTAATGATTTACACACAACCTGTGACATAACTCCATACAAACATAGACCACTAAATGTTTTCTATTGCTTTAGGATAGACCCTTAACCAAAACAGAAAGTGGTGTCCTGCTCATCCAAATTAGATCAGAGCGTTAGAAAGTCGAGTCCAGGCACTGTCCAGTTCAGAGTAGATGGATAGGTAAAAAATGTCACAAAAAGAAATTGGCTTGAACTGCATGTAGACACAGTGGTCGGTAACTCGTTCAAACGTTGCTACACCTTTGTTTTCCTGTCATTGGGAAAGGAACCTGGGGTTTCGGATTATAGAGCAGTGGACCTTTGGTGAACCGGGACAGGAGCTATGTTTGCTCAGCTAGGATTTAAAACTCCAGCAGGATGATGTTTCCATCAGTGATGCTTGGTGCTCAAACTCAGTCAAAGTGGACTCTGTTTCCCAAATGTCAGATTTTCAGACGTCATATTATCATCTTGTTGCTGCTGTTTCCATTCACCCCAGACACTAACTCAAATAATACACTGCAGAATGTTCTCGGTGTGTATAATAACTGCATGGGGTGTTTTTTATTTTTTTGTTGTCATATTTTAACATACATTTAATTATCTGTTAAGTGTGTAGCATGAAGGGACTACAAACTTTCTTTCCATTATCCAGCCTTGTAATGTGTAATGATAAATAAATGACCATGAATATTACCAAAGTGAAACATTGGTTTAAAGCTGCTTTGTTTAGATTGATTGCATACACAGTTTACAAGTGTTCATCACTTGTCCCTCCTCAGGATTTCCCAAACCAGTTCTACAGGCAGCCTGGCAGCCTGCATGATATCCTGAGGTGAGATCAGATTGGTTTCTGCCTACATTTCCTTTCATACTTTCACACAGGACACCAGGAGAAGTTACTGTGACGACACACAGCTTGGAAACCAATGTGTAAAAGCAAAGACGGGTGCATTGTGACCAGGAGCAGCTTTCAGTGGCTCCATTTTATGTAAAGGGAATGAATGCTGCCATGAAGCCACGTTTTGACCCTTTCTATAGGACAGAGTAGTCCTAGTATACAGGGTGTGCTGTTATTATATTCAGCAGGCCAGCTGTATGCATCCATGAATCAATGCTGTCTAATCTGTGCCACCTGTGTGTCCCTGCTCTGTGTGAGATTGTATTCTGCTGTGTGTCTTCCAGGCACTTTATGAAGACCAGTCGACGTCCCCTGGTATTCATAGTGTCCGACAGTCTGAGTGGAGACAGCAGCTCACGCTTTCTTTTTCCCAGAGAGATCCAGGAGGAGCTGGGCATCAGCAGCATCAGGTTCAAAACCCACTAAAATGAATCATTTTCATCCCTGTGACGTCACAGGGATGAAAACTAGTGCTGCGTTCGAGACCGGTCGGTACTGGGATATTTCCCTGTTGAAACTTCCGACCTCCGACCTCCAGGTGCATGGTGGTGCATGACGCCGAAAGTGAACGAACACCATGGCTAACCGTGACAGAGTGTACACACAGTTGCACCCTCAGCAGTGTTTTAGGTGTTAATTAAAAGGATGGCAGTTTAACTACTACAACTGACATAAATAGCCTATACGTTACTAGTTCTGTGTACCCCTCTAGCTACATCAGTTGGAAACCCTCAAGTCAGTCAGTGTTGAAGGTTATACTTCCTAATGTTTTGGCATTTTAACAATAACTTTTATGCAGAGAAGATGACTTTATGAGATTCTTTACTGTAGCCAGCTACCTAATAGGCCTAACATATTTCTACATCAGTGTACAAGCAGAACAGGTTTTACTATGTGACCGTATGTATTATTTAAATTTAAATACATGCAAATATACTTGTTGTTGCTTTTTAGTTTATGGTTTACCATTTACAATGTGTGCTTCCATGGACGCTGACAGTGTTTTGTGATGTAATTCAGCTGCTACTCGTGAAGTCGGGGGTACATATTTTTTCTCCGAGTTCACAAGTAGGAAATCCGACTTCAGGTGGCGTTCCAGGGTGGTTTTTCTAGTTGGGGGTCGGAAATTTCCCAGTTCCGAGTTGCCTGGAACACCACATAAATGCATCTCATAATGCTCGCCAAGCGGCTAGTCCGACCCGCCCTCAGAAACAGCGGTGGAAAACCACTGAGCTGCAGCACACACCTCTCCCCTCCCTTCCAAACACTAGCTACCTTCCAGGCAGTCAGTGCACAGGAAGTTGTTCCTGTGATGTAGAGACAGAGCTCAGTTAAAACTTTATGGATGAAAGATACTTTTGTTACAGATTAATAACTCACCACTCTGAAACTCTTGCTCCAGTCCATGTTGCCAAGCTGGTCAGCAACATGTACAGCTGAACCCAAGCTGTTTACCGGCTTCTTGCTGACCCGCCCTTCTCTGCTTCTGATTGGCTAGTAGTCCTTAACTAGGAACTGCGCATGTGCATCTAAAAGATCATTTAGAGGCAAGATGTATCACTCCATAGCTAAAATGAAGCCTTCAACACAGGGTTAAAAGAGGAGCTGCAGCAATTTGCAGTATGACAAAAATATGGTGTTTTTTGAAAATGAAACCATGTAAACCTGTTCTGGTACAACCCCTAAATAAGAACCTGAAAATGAGCAGAATACCACCTCTTTAAAACATTTCATCAGTGCGATGTCTGTCACATCTGTCTGCACAACGTGCATGTCAGATCTCTCCTCTGTGGCTGCTTGCAGCTGCACTTCCTCTGTCCTCGCGACTGCAGCTTCCATCATTTTCATCTACACTAGAAAACAAAAAGGACAAAAGAACACACATGCATATTTGTGACTCTGCTGTAGCAAATGGAAGGTCAGAGCAGTGCCCATCTGTGGGCACCACCTAAAGAACGTTTGGTCACCCTAGTTGAGTCCCAGCTGTGAACTGATGGGGGACGATTGTTGTTGTGCATTCATGACCAGATTACTAAAACAGTGATATATAAATGCAAATGTGTGCTGCAGTTTTAATTTAGTTTCTGGTTGCAACCTGTATGTAAGTAGCACCGGATTTACTAAGACAGCCGAACATTATACATCAGCTCCTGGACTGAACCTGGTACTGACCGATCCCCTTGAACACTGCGAGTAGAACTCATAGGGACAGTTCAGAGGTGGGATGAGAGAGAGAGAGAGAGAGAGACTCTCCCATTTTATCCAGCATGGCTCCGGTTGTTTGGGCCGGGTGGATCGTGGTCTGCTGCTCTTTAATCCAAAAGTCCCGTCTTCATCTTCCAATGACTGTTTATGTCAGAGAGCTTTTCAAATGGCATAAGTGCTCTTCATGTGTTCATGCTATGATTTGTGTCTTGGGCATTATTTGAATACTCTATTTGAGACTTTTTGCTGATCAGGATATTGAATAAAACTGTTCCTCATGCTGGTGGCGTCTGTAGATCCTCTGAAGGCCACTGGATTCCCCTGAACATTGCTTTGTATCTTCTGTTTGCAGTTTTAATCCAGTGGCTCCTACCACAATGATGAAAGTCCTGACTCGAATTTCCACCCTGGAGACAGAAAAGGTGAAAGGAAGCCTTGCAGTTGATTACACATTTTGGTATGCGTGTCTGTTTTTTACCGTACATTTTCCCATAATTCTGAGCAGAGCTGTGGGAGGATGTGCGCCCTAGACCAGGAAGTGTTGGAGACACTGTGTTCAGGAAGCTCAGGAGATATTCGCAGTGCCATCAACAGCCTCCAGTTTTCTTCCCTCCCAGGTTAGGAGTAAATCCACACACCACAGCAGAGGGGTCTTGCGCAATAGAAGATGGGGGTGCTGCCACCGAATATGCAAAAACTGTTAAAGGCAATAAATTCAGTAATTATTGTTGCCAGTGTTAATTTAGCTCAACTTTACCCAACATAATGAACACACCCCTCTCACAGTATTCTCAATCCGCCCCCATTAATTTCATCCAGTCATGACGCTGAATAGTCAGACCAGATCTATTTGAATAGACTACACACTGCGGATTAGGGCCCAGATACTTTAGTGTTCTATTCCAGCAGTCATTTGCTGCAGAAGTTGTCGGATTGATGGACATTTTAATATTGTTAATTAAGTATTTGATCAGAACAGAAATGTTGTGTGATTTGGAATGTATTGAACGTGATTAAAATGTTAAGAATTTAGTTTTTGTTTTTTTTAAAAACTCCAATACTCATATCGTCCACAGTCCAGCAGGGGGTGCTGCAGCACCCCCACAAACGCCTAGGAGAGGGGTAGTCAGGAGTGTCCACATCATAAATCCCTTTTGATTTTAAAAGGCCTATGACCTTTCCTCAGAACAAATATTGTTGCCCTGTCCAACCGACCGACCTCAAAGACCTTGTATTATCATTGTAATTTCAGACACATCGTTGGGAAAGGGGTTGTGGAGGATGAGGAAAGACAGACCTTTGGGGAAAGCTGTTTCCAAGGTGAACCAGAGGAAGAAGAAGTCCAAACAGACCAAGGAGCAGGAAGGAGAGCAGGCTATTGGGGGGAAAGATGCTTCTCTGTTCCTGTTCAGAGCACTGGGAAAGATCCTGCACTGCAAACGTGAGTCAGATCTCCCAGTTCCTATACAAGCCTTTCCTCTGTAAGTAACGTGTGTGTATCCAAAGCCTGATGTGTCGTATAGAGCTCATCATAACTCATCAGTGAGCCTCCCTGTTGCACTGGGTGACATGTTCCTTCACATACTGTTGTTTGTTGCTGCCCCAACTGCTCACTAGAGCTGTGTGTGGATTCATCCACTGCTGAAAATGGTTTCCTCCTGTTTGAGTAGCACTGGTTAAAAAGTGCAGTGAGCAGCTGTTTTAGGAAATTACTGAGCTATATTTTAAAGATAGCTGCAAGCGGCGATTCGCGGGTTCATACCTTTTTTCCCAAAATCGCCATCAAAATTATTTCACAAAGACGGTTCAACATTGTTATGAAAGATATCCTGCAAGTTTTGTAACAACTGGACAACCATTTTCTGATCTATAGCTTGATTTGTATCATTCCACGTCTAGTTACGATGCATTTATAGCGCCCCCTGGTGGTGGACTTGAATGAGACTTGCAGTGTATGTGTGAGGTCCTTATCTAGACATATCCTGCAAGTTTTGTGTTGATTGCACAAACAATTTGTATTTTGTAGCCTGATTTGCGTTTTATCCCCTGCAGTTTGTTTGCATTTATAGCGCCCCCGGGTGTTCGATTTGAATGAAACTTTCAGGGCATGTTTCAGTTACTTATGAGGACATCCTGAGAGATTTGTGATGATTGGAGAATGAATATGAGATTTATAGTGTAATTTGTGTAATGCTAAGCACCTGCCTTGTGCTTGTAGCGCCCCCTAGGGACGTATGTACATCAAACTGTCCAGGTATATCTGAGGCACCTATCTGAACATAAGATAGTGAGTCTGTGAGTTTTGTGATGATCGGCCCTACGGTTGCTGATTTGTGGTCATTTATGTCCAGAGCCACGCCCCTTTCAAAGTTCATTGTTCCATATCTTGAAAAGTAATTGAGATATCGACATGCTATTAACTTTTAATAGGCTTGATCCAATGATGATTCACTGAAAATTTGGTGGCAATCGGAGCTACGGGCTAGGAGGAGATGTCAAAAATTCAAAATGGCGGAAAAAAAACTCGGGCGGACCTTAATGGTCCTTGAGGCTTTTCTGTAGAGCACATTGAGCTGCACCTGTGTGAGAAATTTTAAGTCAATCTGACTTACGGCGTGAGGGGCGTGGCATTTCAAAATGCATTTTTAAGCCTTAATTATAGCGCCACCATGTGGCTGATTGGGTTCATATTTCTATGGAAGCTGATGCACACCATTTCCAGTTATTCCCCCAAGTTTCATGTTTCTAACTCATTCCAGCTCACGGGAATTTGAGCCGGTGCGGCAGACAACAAATAATAATAATAATAATAATAATAACTAAAACCCACAAAATCAATAGCATATGTCAGTTGTTTAAGATTTACATCTTCAGTAGGAACCACTGGGCCTGGGGCTGACTTCAAAGGAGATTTAAGCATTCACCTTAAATTGTCTAAACAGGAAATCAAGTTGATTCAGACTCATGCAGAACGTCATTCCTTAAACACAAGTGTGTGTGATAAACCACAAAGTCACTCTCTATAACTGCTCCCAAGCTTTTCTTCTGATACAGACTGATGTTTGACCAGGATTTATTTGTTCCTTTTTTACAAATGATCTTCCAGCAAACACCGTGAAAAACACAATCACTGTCAGTATGAATTATGATATATAGATATATATTCTTCTGGAACTCTTTTCTTCCTTTTAGCTTGTGATGGCAGCTTTACAAGCAATTTGTTGTACTTGATCATGTGAGCCCAGCATGCGCTTCATTTAGTGTAATTCACATTCTAGCCAGGAGGTGTCACAATCATTCAAGAGAAACCAAATTACACTTGAAAACCACAATTTAGAACATAATTCCACAGCAAGCAAGTACCTTTCTGTGCAAAGCAGCACATTTTACTGCGACAGCTACCCTCCCCATCAGTGCTCGTTGCTGATTTATCTTCTGAAGTTCTTTGCGGCTGGAAGCATCTGATCCCTGCAGAGGATGGCTGGTGCACAGCGGCTTTGGTTGATGAAATACTTCAGGAACTGTAACTGACACAGAGGCAAGTAGTTTGTATGCTTGGTTGTTTGTCATCAACAGGAGGGAATCACGAAGGTGCTGAATGTGCCCCTGGACTTGGTCTACCGTCTCACCTGTCTCATCATCATAGAGAAACACTACTAGTGGACCCTGAGGTACAAACATGCTTTTTAACAGGTGACAAACAGCATGCCTAAACTTCCTTTTATTCTCTGAGAACACTCAGAACTCGTCTGTCTGTCCCTTTTTGTTCAGGTGGTTGTTGAGCGTTCACACATGTCTGGAGAGTTCTTCAACCTGTACCTCCACCAGAATTACCTGGACTTCTTCTCTGAGGTGGAGGATGTGGAACGGGCCAGCGAGTATCTGTCTGATGCTGACCTCCTTACTGCTGATTGGACGGTCAGTCTTTCCCTAGACACTAAAGGAAACTAAGGAAAACTTTGATCAGCAGAATCTGAACAGCAGTTTTCCTGTTGTCGGTGTACGTTATTTAAAGAGTTGCTTGCACTATGACATACCACCATTTTAGTCACTCAGCTTGACAATAGCACTATGATGATGCCGATGCGAAGAGAGCCCATTTAAAAAAAATGAAAATACATTTAGGAGGGGTAAGGCTTATTAGCCACACCAGAGTGATATGTAATACTGCTGAGAGTACTATCAAATACTATGCAGCTCTGGAAAGTTCTAACAACAGCAGTCCTTTTACCCCCAGGTAGTAGGCCGTACAACCGGACAGTCGCGTAGTGGCAGAGTAGAGAGTGACAACTTGAATGTATTTGTGTCCTAACAATATGGTCCATGGTGGACTGACGGTTAACTATAACTTGTGTCGTCTGAATAAAGGTGTGTGCTGTGCTGTGTTGTACTGTTTTCAGTGTCGCAGCACCATGGAGGATTATGGGTCGTCAGTGGCCACCAGGGGGCTCCTTTACTCCAATGCTCAACATGTTTCTGTTGGCTTCAGACCGCTGCACAAACCCAACTGGCTGCTGGTCAACAAGAAGGTAAGACACACATTTGCTCTGTCATTAGCTTCCCTTTGGTTTAAACCCTTTGGTCTTTTAAACTTAACACCAGAACGAGGGTGACTCCGACAAACTTAAGTTATTTTAGTTATGGTTGTAGTTTGTCAGTGCTCCCTGGTGGTCAACTAGGACAGTCCTCCCCCTTACGAACAACATTTCTCTGATCAGAAAGATGGGTCACCAAAAACAACTGGACTTTGTGGGTGTTCTACTGTGTCTCATGTGTGGCGGGTAGAAGTAGACTGTAATGAGACCGATCTGTTCCTGTCAGCACCGGGAGAACTGCCTGGCTGCCCAGTCCCTGTTCAGGAGCTTCTGTCTAACACCAGTCAGCCTGCAGACTGAGCTGCTGCCATACCTGGCCAAACTCACCAACCCAATGAGGAATCAAGGTAGCACACACACACACTTTTGCTCACCAGCCACTGTGGCTAGTGGTTTTTCAAAGTTACTAGCCACACAGCATTTCACTAGCCACATTTTTGATGTTAGGGAAATATTGATCAAAGTTTCTATGGCGTGTTAAACTTTACTTGAATTTAGATTTACAACCCTTTTAAATGTAAATAACCACTGTACACATCCAATTCAAGACCACAAAAATTTTATAACACTACATGTCATTATCATTGGCTCTGATAGACTAAGGTTGTGCGTAAAGCTCCTTTTATTATTAAAACATGTAGTCTATTAAGATAAAGACCTATAAAGAGTAGCTTCTTATTTTCAGAGGTACACTCTGTGAAAATAAAACCCTTACATCTCTCAGTTCATGACTTTTCCTAAAATGGGTTTATTAATCATTTATTAGTGCATTTTAGGGGTGTGGGATAAATAGAAATAAAAATATGATCATTTATACCTAGAACCACCAGAGGTCATTTTTACCCCCTCATAGAAACTGCTGTAATGCTGCGCTCAACATTCGCACCATGCCCGGTTGCCTAGCAACGCCTATTGTTTGGACATCTTTTAATGAGCAGGCTACTAAATCATGAGCTAGAGCTATATATTTGATAGATAGATGGGACCAGAAGAGGGATGAATATCCAAGATGTTCTGGGAATGACTTGAGTGAGGGTGAAGGATGGGGGAGAGATGATGGCGGTCGTTTGTGTGTTACAGTGTTGTCGATCACTCGCACAAGTGCAAGGCACTAGGCTTCACAAATGGACCAATGAGCAAACACTGTAAGCAGATAGTACTCATGGGAGTTGTAGTGTCACCTTGCAATTCATTTGTTATTGCAGAAGCCTTTTGAAGAGAATACAAATATTCAACCCTCCAAAGTGGCTTGTGGGAGTGACTGTGTAACCTGCCACAGCTGAAATCCACCCGCACGAAACTGCTGTGACGTAATCTTTAATGCTCCACACACCTCAACAATGGAGGAAAACGCGGGGATGCTATTTACAGACAGTATCGTTACAGTTACTATCTCACCAATCTCTACTATTTAAAAATGGCGGGTTTGATCGGGATACCCCGTCTCGCGTGCGCAATGATGATGCAGCGAATAATAACAATTCTGTCGGATCAATCAAGAGTCTGTAGCATTTTCACGTCACCTTTTGGTACTGCCTCAGCTATTTTGGGACCTCGATAGATTTACCCAATGGAAAGCCAGAAGAGGCGAGTAGAGTCTAGGCGAGGTGAGCTGGTACCATCCAGTGAAAAATCACAACCAGGACACTGACAAAATTGTTGATCACAGCTGCTCACTGCATGCCACAAGCCAGCGGACAGCTGAGCAGCATGTCAAAGCCTAGATTGCCTAGCTTTAAAATGCTTTCAGATCATTGCTGCACTGTACGACACTTTGTGTTGCTTCATATTAGTTTTGTCATTTGGTGCTGCCAGTACTTTAAAACACTGCCGACGCACAATGTGTTGCTAAATAATGTCATTTTGACTTGACAAAGTTAATTAATGTGCATATGATCCTTAAATCCTTTTTGCTGTGATAGACTTACTTACTGTGATGCATCTTACCATAATCAGCAGAGTGTTGTAAACTGTTTAGGTGTTTCTGTTGATAAAGCTTATGAGGATTCATTACTAGAAGTGTTCTGTGCTGCACTGTCTTCCAGTTCAGATAGCTTTTATCCAGGACGTGGGTCAGATGTCACTGAGGAAATTCCCTGGCAGGTACAGCACACATTTTAATATTCCCATAATGCAACTAGATTCAAGTGTGTCCGTGAGTCACAATGACCCAGAGTCAGCAATCCAAAATATGCACCCAGCCTCTACAGCATCAGGCTGTACTGTCCCACTGACACAAGACAATGGTGGAAAATATATGAGAATAAGTGAGAGATGACATAAGTTAAGGACCAAAGCTGGATTTTATTCTGGCTAAAACAGCTCAGGGTTTCTGACAGAAGGACAAGAACACCACTAATAGTTAATTACAGTAGTAATAATAGTGCGCAATAAATCAATCACATTATATTTGTGACAGAATTGTACAGTAATCAGTAGTTAAGTTTTGAAGTACCCTCAAAAAAGGTAAAGCATTTGTTTTCTTTGGTTGGAGAAGCCATGACTTCATTGTGTTCTCTGAAACCAAACCTATGCCACAGATTGTTGCTGTCAGTCATGATGTACATCTGTTCCATTTCAAACAGCAACAGTGTAAACTGTATTAGACCTTACAGTTGTGCTCTGTCTTTGTGTGTGTAGGTTAAGACTGGAGGCTCTGACAGACAAAGAGCCGGGCCAGCTGGAGATAGATAGTGGGGAGGAAGAGGAGGAAAAAGAGGAAGGTTGTGTTGAGGACAGTCTTCCTGCCAGTCAGCCCCAACCTACTACAAGCCAGGTCCTTTTGGAGGCGGAGGACCTGATCATAGAGGAATATACCAGCGAATAACACGTGGCTCTGTCATACCGTGACGCTGTTTCATTGTCAGGTTTTTTTATTGTATGAGTTTTGGGCTAGTATGGAGTAAGATTAGTGTCACATGAACCAACACAATGAGATTAGAGACTCTTTTTTTTGACATGTAAGAAAAAAATAAATTATAACTGTTAAAAAGATGATATACTTTCTGAAATTCTGACTTTAATCTTGAACTCCAATGATCCTCCACGTGGTGCTAACCAAAGGTGGGTTAATGTGTTGCTGACTGTGTGATGCTTCAGGTATTACCAGTATTGTTGCCTCATCTTGTGTTGTCTGTACAAGATATGATCATTTCTCAAGCAAGCTTGTTGCCTCGTGGAACCTGAACAGAGTTTGATTCTGTAGCTCGACAGGCCCAGAGTACCAGGAGCATGTGGATTCGTTGTGGAGAAATTGTCAGTATTTATTAGTTGAAAGTGCATGTTCAGCACTTGTTTTTGCACTTGGCATCTTTTTGGTTTTGCTGAGTGACTGCTGAGCCTGGATGAACCTGTCATGGAGGACTTTTGCAGGAACAAGCCAGGCCTGTCGCTATCTTTTTTACAGTTTCCCGTGGCTGGAAAATAAGAAATATTATGAGAATGTATGTATGTGAATAAAATAGTGTGTGAAAAGTTCAGATGGCTCTTTACTTTTCTTATGCTCTGCCCTCACACACCCCTTCATCCAATATTTACTCAACAGTTTCACATGAAGCTCTTGACATTTGCCTTCTGGGACTGACTCTGTCTGCCTGCTGCTGGAGCTCACTAACTACTTCAACGTAAATTCAGAAGAAGAAAAGGTGAATAATATAAAATATAAATAAGCGATACTCATTTTGACCGGAAATTGTGTGTTATTGCTAAAAACTTACGCGTTTTAAATAACACATTTGCTGTTAGGTTAAAAGTGAGAACATGTAAGGTCGTTGCAGTTTTTTTGATGGGGAAAAAAAGAGAGATTTTCAAACAAGTATTTGTTTTTTTACGGTAGTAATTAGTTCCATCGTCGCGCTTAGTTTTTGTATTAAAAAGATTTATTTTGAAGGTAATAACCGGAAGCAGCTCGTAGTAGCGCCTTGCAGGTGTCAGACAACGGCAGGTGGAGGGAGGAGTCACCTGGCAGTGTATGGAAGCGGCACGGAACCGGTTCGAGTGTTGGACGTGTACGGAACCCCGAGACAGCAGCGTATAAACTCTGTGTGTGAGAGAGAGACTGTACGCACCGAGGACTGCATCTGTGACGTTGCTTCAGAGTTACAGGTAAGAGGAAGTAATTCATAAAATAAACGAATAATCATTACCGTTAAAGGGCAATCCCACTTTGTGGGTATTTCTGGATCAAACACTGTAGGTTTTCTTTGTGTTTGATCAAGTCTTCCATAAATGAAGCAGCAGCAGTGTAGTGATGATGCCATCTGGACACAAAGCTTATGATACTACTGGAACACAGAGCTGGGTGATAAATCATATCTGGAATCAACATCACTCTGTGAATAAGACGTTTTGATAGGATATGGCAAGATAATTACTGTAAGTAGGCTTAATTTGCTCAAATAGCCTACTGTAATTTAGTACAAATTTGAAGTAGCCTACTTTTACTTTGAGTATTTTCTTTTCATGCCATTTTCTACTCCACCACATCTCAGAGGGAGCTATTGTACTTTTTGCTTTACTACATTTATCTGACAGCTTTAGTTACTAGTTTACAAAGGACATTATTTTTACACACAAAACATATGAAGACTCAATAAAATATGTTTTGTTATAAATGAAACTACAGCTGACACTATTATTAGCTTGACATTGACCTGGTAACAATGTTAAAGGTTTAAGACATGTCTCCTGTAAACAGTTGATGGTTTCAGCTTCACAAATGTGAAGATTTGCTGCTTTTCCTTCCTTTTAGTTATTTTAATTTATTTGAACTTTGTACTGTTGGTTAGGTGTCACTTTCTCACTATTTTCAAAATTTCAAAAATCGATTAATGGAGAAAATAATCCATAATGAAAATAATCAGTAGTTGCACTCCGATACAAAATACCGGTAGTTAAAAATGAGCTCCCCCTGAATTAAAACAAAGTAAAATCCTGCTTTTACATGAATGCAAGAACAATCTAATATTTAATAGTTTAACAGTCACAGGACAATTATCTTTCTGCAACAAGTCCTTTTAATACTTACATTTTCAGATCATACTAACATACTTTTACTATATTAATAATGCAGGACTTTTACTGGAGTATTTTTACAGTGTATTAGTACTTTTACTTAAAGGATCTGAATCTGACACACACACACACACACACATATAACTGAGTAAGTTGAATTAGTACTGAAGCCTGTTTCTAATGAATGTCACTGTTTAATAGGAGACTTTGCCTGCTGTATTTTAAATTCTGTTTGACAAACACAACCATACTAACTACTTTTTACTTTTGATGCTTAAGTATTTTTAAAAGCGGATACTTTTGTTTTTTGACGCAAGTAGAATTTAAATAGAAGACGTTTAGTGGAGTAATATTTACTTTTGCTCAAGGACAGGATTTGTGTATGTCTTCCACCACTGCAAATTAATAATCAGTGCATTTACCCGTCCCACTGAAGCTTTATGTCATATAAAAAGCAACCTGAGTGAGAAAAAGTCCGGGTTTGGTTGTGTAGACTAAATGTATAGACATGTATCCTCTTTAAAGAGTTCACAACCAAACAGGTTGGAAAACACTGGCTTGGGGCATAGATTGGAATACAAAATAATACCTCTATACTGTAGCCTAGTATAACATGAACAACGTGATAGACACATTACAGTCAGTCAGACTTTTTACAAACATTTTGTATTCAAATATGTAATCTGGTTTTAAGATTTGAAATCTGCAGTGAGAACATATCATCCACATGACTGCTTCAAGTACTGTTCTGTAGTTTCAACTCTTCCATACAGAATGAAGTTTGGGGACACAATATCATGACCTAATCTATGAACATATTTCACTTGGAAATTTGAATGAGATGCTCTCTTCACAACTTCTGACCTCATACCACATGGTAAAAAACAACTGTGGTTAACAGAACACACGGGCTTCCAGGGAGAAATGGCATCTAAGCAGGTAGTCATAACCTGGACCATAGCAATAAGTTAGTTCTTGTTGGTGTTAAGTAACAGTGTCCCAGAGCATAAAGATACTGTTTATAGATCAAATGACCAGACAGGAATGTCTGTTTTGTTTCTGTAATTAATACAAAATATGGTGGGTTCTTTTTTAAGGCTTTGTCTTTGTTGTTGTTTTAGCTACATTATGAGATATATCCAAATGTGGAGCGGACGCTGAAAACAAAATGGAGTTTTTAATTGTAAAAGTGCTGTGATTGATTTAGATTTTGTGCCATGTAAAGCATAAGGTGGGACTTATGGACAATAAAGACAAGGAATTTCATTCCATTGATACAAAAACATGTTTGTATTCAGTATGAGCAGAAAGCAGTCCTGTCCACACTGGCCCAATACACCCGGTAATATTTAAGGTCCAGGTGTCTGGGTGCAAATGGTATCTTATTGTTTCAAATTGCTGACAGTTGATCATTTATATCATCTTATGGGATGCAGTAGCACTAGAGGTAAAAAAGAATATTTAGGTTGAGCAGATCCATACTGTGTTGAATGTAACGTAAGGTTCGACCTGGTGCAGATGCAGGAGGTCAGTGCGGCCTGCAGCCTGGATGATGACATGGTGGATGGAGATCTGGGTGACGGAATGGGAGTCAGAGCAGCACCGAGCTATACGAGGAAGAAAAGCCCAAGCTTCGCTGGCATCACAGAGACCCCGCTGCCCAGAGCAGAGAGGCGCAGCAGCCAGGCAGGAGAGGCAGCCTGGATCCCTGGACTGAAGACGGCAGAGACGCAGCAGAGAGCCCGCTGGAAGCTGCCATGTTCTGGTAAGAATGTGAACTGGCCCTTTACTGTAACAAAGGAGCTAACAATCCTTGGATTGTCTTTCGTTTCACATAAATCATAACATAAATTTGTTAATGGAGAGTCCACGATACTATGAAGCCGTAGAATTTAGTATTTTGGTCTTAAACCAGGAAATTATATTGATTGTATTTCATTAGAAAATAAGCCTTTAAACTGACTCTAGCCCAAACTGCGCAGATTGTTATCTGTGCAGTTTGGGCAAGGTAAGGTTTGAGGTAAGTTCAGTAAGACTGGGAGTAGGGCTGCACGACTGGAGGAAAAGTCCTATTGCAATTATTGTGGACAACATTGCGATTTTAGATTGCGATTCGATTATAATAGAACAGATGGTACTATGAGTCACCTTGCTTGATTATCAAGAATACTGACATTTTTAAGTGTGTATTTCTCCACTTGAACAAAGTGAAACGATAAACAATATTTATAACAATAACTAAACAGATGTAAAACAGAACAAGGGGAGCGTGCAGC
>NC_060170.1:702386-716948 GCF_021292245.1 Micropterus dolomieu | reverse complement strand
AAGAGAGAGAGAAAGAGAGTGAAAGAGAGAGAGAGAGAGAAAGAGAGAGAGAGAGAGGGATGTAAGGAGAGAGAGAGGGGAGGGAGGCAGCCTACACAATATACACACAGAGGTACAGACAGCGAAGGTAATGTTGCTATAAACTAAATGAAAAATGGTACAGATATTTATAATAGTGTTAATGGTAACCATCGTAATGTTAATGATTATAATAACAATAATAACAATAAGACTAGCAACAATAGTCGTTGCAGTAGAGGGTGTCGAGCAGGAACACGGGGGCAGCAGGCGACCCGCAGCCACAGATCCAGACTCCACAGCTCCAGAGCCAGAAAACCTGCAGGAAGTGATAGGAGGAGAGAGGAGAGAGACGAGAAAGCAATGTATCTTGCCCTGGACATGAAAATGTGAGTAGACTAAGACTTTACTGGGGGAAAACAAACTTTTATAGATTCTGTCATTGCTTTTACACAGCCTATTAGTCTGGACAAAGGTCTGCGTAGACAGCAGCTGACAGGTACAGATTCCCTGCTGGAGAGCTGCCCAGAAGTGGTTGACTTCTGCACTCTCTGGTGTATACAGTTCAGGTAGAAGCAGTTCTGGGTCACAGAAAGGAATGCTTCTTTTAAAAAGAGGTACCTTTTAGACTCTTGAGCATTCCATACACCAAGTACAAAGATCTATAACAAGCAAAGTTAACTTACTGTTCACTGGTAGTGTCAATCAATTCAGACATGCTGGGGAGGTAGGTGGAGTCATCAATCTGCAAAGGTGGAACCAATATCAGATTCCTGAAAAGAGGGAAACTTATGCTTTCAGGAGGTGCTGCTTTCTGCTTATGCAGCAGATGTACAGGTTGACAGGCATACAGTCACTGCTTTAGGTTTAGGCACACACTCCTGTGAAGGTTAGGGTAAGGGTTAGGGGGCTACGGGGGGGCTCTCAATGGCATCAAGACTAATATAGTTAGCTAGCTAGATTACGCTAACTCTACGAAGCTAACGTAGCTAACGCTACTTAACTTTATTAAAAAAACAAATAAATCTTGTATGGTAATCTCACACGGGAACCGAATGCTGATCTCTCTTGTGAAAGGCGGCTAAGTTGCAATCCTTCCAATCCAACCCACCACCACAGGAGTACAACTTTATGGCTGTTATGTGACGGTCTTTCATGTGTTTGCGTTGTACGGCCACTAAAGGTCTCTACCACAATAAACGTAAACATGAGTCGTAATTTTGTGTGGCTAAAATGACCTATATGGTCGATTTTTCTGTGGAGGACAGGCTTTACCACAGCAAGTAACATCAGTAGCCATGTTTCCATCCAATTGTCAAGTGAGTTTTAAGCGAGATTTTGAAATAATGCAAAAAGAAAAATAAAGAAAATGTGATATAGGTGTGTCCAGGCAAATAAACCAGGCTACGGCAAGTGTAGTTACGTCAGTAGTTGAGATTACACATGACTGTAATAAACAAGAAGAATGGGTTGCAAACCAGAAACAAAACCAGTCACATGGACCTGAGGACCTCTCCATTTTTCTCGGATCCATGGTCTTCAGGTCCATGTGACTGGTTTTGTTTTGGAATGTGTTTCAAGCGGGCAAGTTGCTACCAGCCATGTCGCTGAAAATGTACATGTTCGCTAAGCTGGGGGAGGATAGACAGAGACTGGGAAGACGGGCTCCCGTGGCTAATGTTAGCTGCACAAGAGGCTGTACAGGAAAGTACAGGCTTTAGCCCAAATGACCTGGTTTTTGGGAATACAGTACAGGGTCCTTTGGCTGTGTTGAAAAGTGGCTTTGTTGATACTGAGCCACCAAAAAATCAGATTGACTTTATGAATGGGTTCAGACACCGTTTGTTTAAAGCTGGGTGTATCACAAAGTAAAATGAAAAAGTTCTATGACAGACGTACCATGAGACAGAAGTTCAGTCCAGGTGACCAGGTCCTTGCACTGATGCCTACATTATTGTGGGTTCACTATTTCAGGCTAAGTATATAGGTCCATACACTGTGAGTGAGAAGATTTCGAATTTGAACTATACTGTGGAAATGCCAGGACATAAGAAAGCTAGACGACTGTATCATGTGAATCTCCTTAAACCTTACTACAAGCGTGTAGTTGAAATGGATTCAGATCAGGTTGTTGTGTGTGACTTCAGAGGTTTTGGCGCATGAGTCAGATGGGGTGCCCGGAGCCACACGACTAAAAAAGTCTCTCTTTTTAATTTGGAAAAGTTGTTGGCTCTGGCCTTTGATCTTGTGAAATTGCTGTTGTGTTTTTCTCCTGTCCTAGCAGCTCTTTGTTTGATCAAGCTTTTATGCTTCAAGTGGATGCCAGCCAGGTGGGAGCAGGTACCGTTTTGCTCCAGGGGAAGGACCAGGTGAGGCCAGTTAGTGTTTTTCCAGGAAATTTAATCGTTACCAGAGTAACTACTCTGTTGTTGAGAAAGAAACGTGGTCACTTATTTGGCATTTTGGCAATCCTCCCTGTCCTCTCCGTATTTGTCATGACCTTTGAGCCGGGTTATGACAACATACTGACAGAAGCCAATTGAATCTAATAAACCCAGTACTAAGGCTATCATTGTCGACGTCCACATGAATATTAAAATCCCCTACAATAATAACTCTGTTTTAAGGATTAAACTTGATTAGAACTCTGAGAATTCAGACAAACGACATACATACGGTAGCTCCACTTTAATCTTGGGAAGCTGCAGAGCTGCAGTCTCTATTCATTCAACTTACACTGCAAATTTCCAGCTAAACAGAGGCTTTTTGAAGACCCTTTTCACTCTCTCTCGCCTGTCATTCACCAGTCTTGTGCAGAGTTTTACGTGCATTCTGTGCTGCCGACAACTGCATGTACGTCGCGGTTCCTGGCGGGTCTATTTCAAGTAGCCAGCTATTTAAATACGATAAAATATTCTTTGTGTGGTTCATCAACGGTGATAAATTATCCGAAAGTCCCGCAAGCTGCGGACAACTCTGCACAACACTAGTGAAGCTGGAGCTGCGTCTCTTCAGCAAGTGTTCCTCCTGCCACTACACACATTCACGCTACGCTTACACATGCACAGTGACGACCCAGGGTTAGGTTTACAATTTTGGATTTATTCACGCACTTTAAAAACATTTATTGGAATGTTTTTTTTTCTTTTTATATGTTTATTTACAGCATTAAACATTGAAATGTATATTGTAATAGGCTGTATATTAAGTTATTAAGAGAAAACTGGTGGTTCTATGTAAAATCAGACGTTGAGCACCCCCATATTGCCAAAATGGCATGATCCTTGTTTCACTGCGAAGCTTCGACTGTGAGATTGACAGTCGAATCAGACTCCGCCCATAGAAGCATCGAATCTTTGACTATTAGTGGTCAGCCCTAATATCAAGTAAATAAATCAATATAATAATCTGATATTAATGTTCCAGTTAGGGTGGACCCAGGAGCAGACACAGGAGGATTCAGTTCAACAAAACATTTATTTAAACAAAAACTTAATTGCACAGGCTTCCATAGAGCACAAGGCAGATCTAGAAAGACTGAGAACAACTGAGGCCAATATATACACAGGCAAATGAGCAGGGAGGGAGTGCACAGGTGAATGACATGAGGAGCTAATTAGGCACAGCAGACAATGAAACAGCAAGGCAACCAGGCAGGAAACTAAGAACCAAAAAGAATGAACCAAAATGACTAAAAACACAAGCAGACACAGATCCATAAACAAAAGTACAAAAACACAGGCAGGGGTAACAAACTAATAAGACAAAAAATACACTGAACAAACAGGAAGTTAAACAAGAACACCAGGCACAGAAGATTACAAAATAAAACAGGAAGTAAAGTACACGGGAACACACAAGGACAGATCTACCAAAGTAAAAATCAGGGTATGGAACGGAAACAGGACCAAACAAGAGACAGGACTACACTAAGACAGGCCAAAATAATAAAAGTACAAAGACCAGGAAAACCACTAAACATGAACTAAAACACAGGACTAAGAACTAAGACAAGACAGATACTAAGCAAAGTAAAACATGCGAATAAATAAAATAATAAACAAGACTACACAGAAACACAGAACCAAAAACAGACTAAAACAGAAAAAAAAAAAGCACAAACCACACTCCTAACACAATCATGATCAAAAAAGCACAAGAAGTGTAACTAGATATCTGTGAAGATTCCCGATTATCCAGGTCATAGTTATCCAAGGAAAGTTAAGATCAAGGGCAACTGGACTTGGTTGAAGATACTAATAGACGTTTTACCTCTCACCCAGGAGGCTTCTCAGTTCTGGTGTAATTAGAGACTAGTTTGGCCAAGACTAATAATAATAACAATAATAAATTGAATTTGTATAGCGCTTTTCTCGAACTCAACGTCGCTTTACAGAGCAAATAAAGAAGCATGACAACAAATGGCTGCGGATAGGCAGAGGTGAAGAGATGGGTCTTAAGGAAGGACTGGAAAATGGTGAGGGACTCAGAGGTGCTGATCTCATGGGGGAGGGAGCCTGGGAGCTGCCCTGGAAAAGACTCTGTGGATCTGAGGGACCGTGAGGGTTGGTAGGGGGAGAGGAGGACAGTGAGGTATGAAGGGGCCAGGTAGTGAATGGCTTTGTAGGTAAGGACCAGGATTTTGTATGTGATCCGGTGAGAAATGGGAAGCCAGTGTAGTTGTTTTAGGACTGGAGTGATGTGGTGCCAGGATTTGGAGTGGGAGAGGAGTCGTGCGGCTGAGTTCTGGACCAGTTGGAGTATTTTTATGTAGGTTGAGCTGATACCAAGGAGTAGTGAGTTGCAGTAGTCCAGCCGTGAGGAGATGAAGGTGTGAATGAGTCTTTCAGCAGCAGAGGGTGTGAGTGAGGGTCTAATTTTGGCAATGTTGCAAAGGTGAAAGAAGGAGGTTTTAATGACATGACGGATGTGGGGCTCAAGGGAGAGGGTTGAATCAAAAATCACACCGAGGTTGAGGGCCTGGGGAGATGGGGAGACAATGATGCCGTCGATGGTGAGAGTGGGGTTATTGGCTTTGCTGAGAGTGAATTTGGAGCCTATGAGGAGGAATTCTGTTTTATTGCTGTTTAGTTTGAGGAAGTTGTGTTGCATCCAGGTTTTAATAGCTGACAGACAGGAGTTGATGTGGGAGAGGGGGGGATTGTGGGGGGATTTGGTACTGAGGTAGATCTGGGTGTCATCGGCATAACAGTTCAGGTTGAAGTGGCGGAGTAGCTGACCAAGGGGGAGGATGTAGATGATGAAGAGAAGGGGGCCGAGCCTTGGGGAACACCTTGGGTGACTGTGACTGTAGCAGAGGTATGGTTATGAAGAGAGATGAAGTGGGATCTGTTGGAAAGGTAGGAACGGAGCCAGGTGAGTGCAGTACCTTCGATACCAAGGTCTTTGAGTCTGGTGAGCAGGATGTTATGGCTCACGGTATCGAAGGCTGCACTCACGTCGAGAAGAATAAGGATGTTAAGGGAACCGGTGTCAGCGGAAGTGAGGAGGTCGTTGAAAACTCTGAGGAGAGCAGTTTCTGTGCTGTGGAGGGGGCGAAAACCAGATTGGAAAGGTTCAGATTGGTTACTGGCATGAAGATGAGTTTGTAATTGTGAGGCAACTATACGTTCAAGGCTTTTAGACAGAAAGGGGAGGTTGGATATTGGGCGGTAGTTGTTAGGGGAAGAGGGATCCAGACCAGGTTTTTTAAGGACTGGGGTGACAGTGGCGGTTTTGAAAGCAGAGGGGACAGTTCCAAGGGACAGTGAGGAGTTGAAGAGGTTAGTGAGGTAGGAGGAAAGGATGGGGAGGCATGACTTCAAGAGTGGAGTAGAGAGGGAGTCAAGTGAGCAGGTAGCGGGTTTGGAAGAGCTGATGAGTTTAGAGATTTCAGGAGTGGTGACCAGTTCAAACTGGGAGAGGAGGCAGTGTGGAGGAGGAGGAGGGAGGTCAGGCGGGATAAGGGGAAGAGGGTCTGTGCTGGAGTAGATACTGGGAGGTCAGATGCAGGGGATAGAGATTGATAAATAGTGTTGATTTTATCAGCGAAAAAGTGAAGGAATGAGTTGCAGAGATCCAGAGTAGAGGTAGGGAGGGTGTTGGTCTGAGGTTGTTCATTGTGGAGAAGAGGGTTCTGGGGTTATGACAGGGGTTGGTGAAGATGGAGGAGAGGTAGGCAGATTTGGCAGCAATGAGGGCATCTTTATAGGCAATGAGGTGGAGTTTATAGGCTTCATGGTGGACTGTGAGAGATGATTTTTTTGTCAGACGTTCAAGTTGGCGGCCAGTTTGTTTCATTTTCTGGAGTGCAGGTGTGTACCAGGGTGACGAGGTGTTAAAGGTGACGGTTTTTGTTTTGAGGGGGGCCAGAGTGTTAAGGGAGGTACACAAAGTGGAGTTGAGGTGGTTTGTGAGATCATCAGGTAAGGTGAGGGTTGAGTCCAGGTGGAGAGTGGTGGAGAGCAGGTCAGAGAGATGGTGGGGATGAATGGATTTAAGGTTGCGGAAGGTGATTTCTCTGAGGAGGCGGTGGCTTGCGGTTGGAGAAGGAATGGTGAACTGTATCAGTTTATGATCAGAGAGGGGAAATGGATGGAGGTCGAGCACTGGTAGGTTAGTGGAGCAGACCAGGTCGAGGATGTGTCCTTTGTCATGGGTGGGGAATGTGACATGTTGGATGAGAGTGAAGTTGTCCAGTAAAATGGTGAATTCTGATGACAGCTTGCAGGTGGGGGAGTCTATATGGATGTTTAAGTCACCGAGTAGCAGCAGGCGTGAAGAGAGAGATGAGGCTAGTGTGAGGAGTTCTGTAAAATCAGAGAGGAAGGTGTAACGGTAGGAGACAGAACGGACCCAAACGCAACGCTGAGGATTTGCAAAAGAGGTTTATTGAGGAAAGAGGGGGACGAGGAGGGACGGGAGGAAAGAAAGGGAGTGGCAGGCGAGGACGCGGGGGACCGAGCAGCTGGAGGAGCGGAAGGAACTTAGGCTGGAGGTTCGAGGGAGGCTGGCAGAAGTGGAGGAGAGAGCGCGGTGACTGGGGACGGAGCGGGGCGCAAGGGGGGAAGCCGGAGGGCGTCATGGAGGTGGCGAGAGGAGGAGGCTGGCGAGCAAGCCCGGCTGGCCGAGCTGGGAGGCAGAGGTGAGTGAATCTGGCAGGAGGAAACAGACAGACAGGGTTAGCAGGTAACTAGGGCATGAAACAAAGGGAAATCTCAAAAGAGCCAGAACGAAGCGGTGACACCAAGTCAGGAGCTGCGACGATCGAGCGAGGATGGAGTGGAAAGCCGGGGTAGAAATACTGGTCGTGATGAGGCTGATGGCTGGCAGGTGCGGCGGCCGGGGATGGAGGTTAACGAGGTGCAGGTGTGGGTAGCCAGCCGGGCTCCGGAGCAGAGAGGGAGAGAGCACACACACAGAGAGAGAGAGAGAAGGCACAGGAAAAAAACAGAATGCGAGGGAAAGGAGAAACAGGACACTCACCAACAGCCGGGCTGTCACCGCGACAGAAAGAAGGGTTTGGTTTAGGTGGCTGGTAGATGAGCATAACTGTCATGGAGGAAAGAGCTTTGAAGGCGAGATATTCAAATGAAGATACTGAGGGGAGGGGGAGTTCAGTGATCCGGAAGTTCTGATTGTAAATAACGGCGAGGCCGCCTCCACGACGGGACGGGCGGGGTGTGCAGATGTAATTGTAGCCAGTGGGGGATGCTTGGTTGAGAGAGAAGAAGTAATTGGGCTGTTGCCAGGTTTCAGTGAGCAGAAGGAAATCCAGGGTGTTGTCAAGGATTAGTTCATGGAGGGCAAGGGCTTTCTTGTTTATCGATCGGGTGTTGAGGAGGGCAAAGTTGACATGGTGAGAGGGTGGTGAGACGGGGGCAGGCTGGAAAGATCTGAGGTTGTCCCAACCACGAGAACCACCCGGAATGCAGGATGGAATGGAGTAGTTGATTAATTCGACCAGTTGCAGAGTTGAGTATTTGAACATGATGCTGAGCGGAGAGACTGAGAGCTCCGTGATAGCAGTTAGCAATGGACTAGGGACACAGAGATGGATGACTGATGTCTCGGTCACGGCTCGCAGCTGGTGGAGGTTGCCTGTGAGAAAGGGCTAGGAAATCGGGTTAGCCGCTAATGCAGCTAGAGTTAGCCACCACGCGATGGATGAGCACGAGCAGCCAGCTAGCGGCTAACCGACGAGACAGCAGTTCGGTCGAGGTGCCCAAGCAGCTTCAGGAACCAGATGAAAGGCTGTCCAGAGGTAGGGGTACAGTGAACACAAACACTAACAAAACAGGAGCAAAGGAAGGAATAGCAGACGGAATAGTAGACAGAAAAGCAGCAAATAAACAGTGCCAGCGTCCTCTCACGTCCGACGACTGATACAGATACGAAAATCCAATCAGAAGAAAAATATTGTTTCTAAAGCAATTAAAAAAAATAAAAAATAAAAAATATTGACTAACTGTACCGACAGTGAGATGGATCAACCTGCCAATGAGTAGGGATATTTAACTTGAGTCTGATGATTGGAGTCAGGTGTGCGACGCCGCTCCCACCACTCACACACTTAGAGTGTGTGAAGCAGCGCTAACTACAGTTCATGCCCCCTCCTTAGGGTGAACAAGCCACAGGTGTGGATATGGGGATTTTCCAACCAGGTGCTCCTTATAAGGTTGTTGCAAAAAGAGGAAGAGAGCACATAGGGGAGCACAGGGACCGGGAGACCAGAGTTAGGAGGAACAGGAAGTGGGGCGAGGTTAACACCCCGCCTGGAGTGGAAAGTGTGGATTCGTGTGGGGGAGGACACCAACGAGGAACACGAGGAGAGGTACGGATTCCCCCTCCTTTCCAGGACTGTGTTTCCTGTACAACCACTGAAGGTTACCAACTTAGCTACCTGTGAAGCTGTAGAGGACCTTCAGGCGTGATTGGACTGCACTGACTGGGATGTTTTCAGGACTGCTACCAACAATCTGGATGAGTTTACTGATGCTGTGACGTCCTACATCAGTTTCTGTGAGGACAGCTGCATTCCAACACGCCGCAGGGTGAGTTATAACAATGACAAACCCTGTTCACAGCCAAACTCAGCTGAGGTTGGAAAACATAGAGGCGTTTAGGAGGGGAGACCGAGCCAGGTTTGAGGAATCAAAGTACAGGTTTAGCAAGCCGGTGTGAGATGCTAAACAGCTGTACGCAGAGAGACTACAGCAGTTCTCAAGGAAGGACTCTGCTTCTGTCTGGAGAGGCTTCACACAGATCACCAGCTACAAACCAAACGACTCACGCCTTGCCAACGAGTTGAACCAGACAGTCGAAGCAACTCCAAGGAAGAGGTGAAAGGTTTCTCTCCCTAAGTGCTGTTTCTGGGCAGTCTGATCGTAAAACTTGCCACCTCTGATACCGCAGCCAGATAAGCCTCGGTGCCTGACTGTTAAAATGACAAAGGAACACTGACCAGAGATTAGCGTTCTCATGAACAGCCTATCAAAACTCTTCTTAATAGAGGGCAGGAAACCCTAAACTGCCCCCACACGCGTAACCACGGCAACTGACCCTGATTTTTGTTTAATTACCTCACATGCAAGGATATTCTCCTCTTCACGCCTAGGTGTGAGAAACTCCAGGACACCAGGGACAGCCCTGAACTCCTTTGTGTGGACAAAGGAATACTTTCTCCTCATAACTTGCCATTACCTTGTTTACGTTTGCCTCCATTTGAGTAGTTATGTTACCATGTTGGTGTATTTGTTGTTGAAAAGAATCTAAATAAGTAAATTTTGCAGTGTTTAATTTTCAGCAAGGACCTCTGACCTTTATTCAGTCTATATTGTAATAAATGCTTTGTTCACAACACTTTCTGACACTTCCTTTAGAAATGATGATAAAGAAATGTCATCCTATACTCCATTAATTTTCCAGCTCAAATTTAAGGTTAAAATAGACTAAATTGCCCACCTCCTGGGAAGATTGTTTTAGGATTAATCAGAGCTATCCTCATGTAACCCGAGCTCCCCCAAGTGGACAAAATAAGTATTACATGCCATCGTCTGAAATGCCGTTCATGTATAAATGTCACTCGGTATTTATCATGTTCAATAATCTGATGCCATTCATGTATCTTGCTTATATTCTCTAAGAACGTGTAACAGCCAATAATAATCCAGAAAGCTAGTTAAGTTCTTCTCCTCTGATGATTCATTCTGAAATGCTAACCTTTTTAAGTTGAACTACTGACAATTGTTTTCATTTTTATCAAGTGCTTAAAACTAAGAACGGTACAACCGTTTGACAATTGAGGTTTGATTGTGGGAAGGTATTTGATTACAAGACATGCAAATAGATTTTTTTGGATCAACTTTAATATGTCTAAAGAAAGACGGTCTCTCAGGCAAACCGAAGACAAGCCCTCCCTCTTGGGACAAAGGACTGCCCTCTGGGAACCACGCCCCAACAGACAAAAACAGCGACACACGTTGTCTCGCTCTCTTGTCCTCTGTTTTGTTCCTGGCTCTCCAACTGTGCTTCGGCACGCGCCCAGCGTGCCCCTCTCCCGGCAACGCCCTAAGAGTTTGGCCCAGTACAACAAAGCCCTTTGTTCGTTTTCAAGATCTTTCCCTCGTTTAACAGCAAGTTTACAGGGTTGGCCCCCACTGCAAGTTTCATCAATAAGCCGACAAAAGACAGACCTCCGGAGCAATTCCCTGGCAGAGAAAGCGACCGGCCGACAACTTTAAGCTGTCCTAACCGAGAACGCACAGAACTCCGCCAGCGTGAGGCTGTTGACCAGCACCCGGCTGGGAGAAGCGACACGCAGTAAGACCAAAACCCTGCTTTCTGTGATCAGTGATGTCCCGTAGCTGTTAATAGATTATCTTTAACTCTTAAAACTCATAGCTCGCGTTCATTAGCCGTACGTCCCACCTTAGATCCATCCCAGTCCCACTCTTGGACCCCCTGCAGTTCGCCTACAGAGCCAGCAGGTCTGTAGATGATGCAGTAAACATGGCCCTTGATGAGGGAGTTACTGAGACGTCAGCAGCACCAAGTACAGCACCTTACTCAGGCTACTGCCATGTTGCCATGAGCCTCCACCTGCAGGTGGATCACAGACTTCCTGTCCGACAGGAGGCAGCACGTGAAGCTGGGAAAACATGTCTCTGACTCAAAACCATTAGCACCTAGACACTACCTTCATTCAGCTCACCTCTGGTGGGGGTGAGTCTGCCTACAGGTGGGAGATTGACCACTACCTAGAGCTCAACACTCTTAAGACAGTAGAGATGGTAGTGGATTTCAGAAAGAGCCTGGCTCCACCCACCCCCATCACCCTGTGTACCTCCACAGGGCACCATTATCTCCCAGCACCTCAAGTGGGAGCTAAGCATCAGCTCTACTACTAAGTCTCTACGCAGAATATAGTGTCTTTTTGTTGGTCATTCTTGGGGTGGTTTACTATTGAAACCAGGAGTGAAGAGACTGTTTCATTTGATAAGAACACCTGAATTTATTTTTGTTAATGGCAGTGAACTGTATAAGGCTTACCCTTCCGGCCACGTCAACAATCAACTGACATAAACTTCATTGCCCACGTAGGGGGCCCCCACCCAGCCGGGGCCCTGTGTCGCCACCCCCATGCACCCACGCTACCTCCGCTTGTGGCCACTTCTCTCTGGCAGAAGGCTGTGGTCCATCAGGACCAAACCTCACATCACATGAACAGTTTCTTCCCTCCTCTCCCCTTTTTACAGTACATACTGTCAATTTTTGCACAATACAAATCCGATGCACATGTAAATAATGCCATGTTGCACACAATCTATTATTATTTTATAACTTGTTTATCTTGTTGATTTAATATTTTTATTTTTATGTAGGTTAATCTATTTCTGTGCACTTACTACTACTAACTACTTTGCAATGAAGGTGTTTCTGATTCTAAATTCTGATTCTTAAGTTAAACTTGCCTAGACAACAACCACCAAGCCTGACAAGCATTAAGCCTCTAAGCTGAGTGGAGGTAAGAGAGGTATGGTCAGGCCAGACCACAAAAGGCTTCTCGACCCCCTCCAACCAGTCCGCTTTTCAGGAGAAAAAGGCACAAGGAAGTAGTTTATTGTCTTAAAGTGACCGTTGAGACAGTACAGCCCCTACTGCATCCACTTCAACAACAAACTGTAATGAAGGATCAGGATGGATGAGTACCAGTGCAGATAAGAACAGCTGCTTTAATTTCGTGAATGCCATAGGTAACTCCCCAGTCAAAAAGGAGTCCAAAAGGAGCAGCAGGAGAGGTGAGGGGCATAGCTACCCTGCTGTAGTCCCGAATCTCTGAGATATCTTCTCAGTCAAAAATACATAAATTTATTAATGTATTTTTGTTTTCATGGGTATTTGTATAATAAGTGATCATTTCTTGGATTGCAGAACATTTTGAATACCTTCATTTGGGTTATTGTTTGCAAGTTAACAATTTACTTACTCCAACTGGGCTGAGGCAGGGCCACGAGAAAGCACACACACACACACACACACACACACACAGACACACACACACACACACACAGAGTGTTTAAGGCTGCAATATTTTCTGACACTAGAGGGCAGTAAGTCGCTTCTGTAAACAATCTGCCTTACCTGGATGTGGCGTGAGACATTGAGGACCGAGTTATAAATAACTATTTTTAATACTATAATGCATTTTCAATGAAATCACTTATTTCACTTACAATGGCAGCCAATGTCACTGCAACATCATCGCAATGTATTGTGGGGAGTATCTGCTATATTGTAAGGCCACAAACACAAGCCCAGCACCTCAACTGGGTCAAAGAGTGTAGTTTTATAATTAACCCCAGGTTCCCAGAAGTTGGAGCCTTTCCTTATTGACTTACAGGGCCCTTATTTTAACTATCTAAGCATGGCGTTGTTGCTTTTGGGGCGTGTCCAACTCCAATTTTGCTAGTTTAACCGCAGACAAAATGGTCAGTGCGCCCCCACATGGTTCAAAGGTAGTCATGGGTGTGTTTTGGGTGTAATATGCAATACACCAATCCGAGTGTCATCTCCCATTCCCTTTAAAAGCCAGGTGCGCTTGCAGCTTGGCGCATTGCTATTATAATGGCGGAGGACAGACACATTGTTAAAACCATCAACTGACTGGTTGAATTGCAGACTCACAGCAGAGAGGGGGATATGGACAGAAGTGTGGATGTGATATACAAACTATTTTATCACAAAGCCTAATGTTACTCTCTGTGGTTTATCAGTGAAGAGTCAGAACTCCACTGCAGACTGGAGTCTGTTAACAGATAGACAGACGCTGTCTCCTCTATGAAACGTTGTTTAGTGCTTCAGACAGAGTGTTTTTATTTTTTTATGATTTACTTTAATGATTAGAGAGGCTGCTGTCAGTAATTTTAACCGTTTCCATATAAATGTGACATGAAAGGACTTAACTTTTAACTTCTGAAATAATTCTAACTCTCTGATGGAGCTCAGGAGTGATCAGGAGGAAGGCTGCTTTACTCCAAACACATTCACTGTATGAACCTGGACTGTGTGTGAGACCTTTCCGATATATAGAAGAACACAGAACATGAATTAACATCAGATCCTGACCGATCCTGTCGGTGTGTCGAGAGATTTTAATAATCAATGAAGTTACTCGTGCGTAAATAAGCACAGCGTCTCTCTTACCGTCGGAGTAATGCGCCCTTAAAATAACAAAAGTCAGGGAAATACTGCGCAACTGACTTTAGACCTTAAAACCTCACTGACCTCTTTGGCGTACCGTGACATTTTCTTGCGTACTGGGACTTCCCCCAAGCTGCCGGTACTCTCCTCCTCCTCCATTCCATTTTAGCTTCTCTGGGTGCTATGTGACACTTACCTGTTTCTGTTCTCACCTGCCTGCTAATCTCTGTCGGCGGAGAGAGATGAAGGAGAAGAGAGTACTGGCACCTATTCTTTTCCACTTCAAGCACTGACTCTCCCCAGACAGAGCCTGGGCAGTGCTGGGGAAGGATGGACAGATGCTCGCAAGTTAGGTTCTCAGGTAAGCGGTCACTCGACTAAATTGTAAATAAATAAATAATAAAGTGGGAGCTAAGCATCAGCTCTACTACTAAGTCTCTACGCAGAATATAGTGTCTTTTTGTTTCATTTGATAAGAACACCTGAATTTATTTTTGTTAATGGCAGTGAACTGTATAAGGCTTACCCTTCCGGCCACGTCAACAATCAACTGACATAAACTTCATTGCCCACGTAGGGGGCCCCCACCCAGCCGGGGCTGTAAATAAATAAATTTGTTAATTATGTGACATTTAATAAAGAATAACGTTATCGCAGCCCAGTGCCATTATGCATTAAGGTACCATTAACACTGCCCAGAAACTGGCTCAACAACAGCCTGGCCTTTGCTAATTTAGATAACGCTAGCAAAGTTAACTAACGTAACATCATTTAACTTAGGCTATAGCTAGCTACCCAACATGTGTTTACAGCACGTGAACAACAGCACATACAGTTAGCAAG
>NC_060170.1:694088-702366 GCF_021292245.1 Micropterus dolomieu | reverse complement strand
AAGTGGGAGCTAAGCATCAGCTCTACTACTAAGTCTCTACGCAGAATATAGTGTCTTTTTGTTGGTCATTCTTGGGGTGGTTTACTATTGAAACCAGGAGTGAAGAGACTGTTTCATTTGATAAGAACACCTGAATTTATTTTTGTTAATGGCAGTGAACTGTATAAGGCTTACCCTTCCGGCCACGTCAACAATCAACTGACATAAACTTCATTGCCCACGTAGGGGGCCCCCACCCAGCCGGGGCTGTAAATAAATAAATTTGTTAATTATGTGACATTTAATAAAGAATAACGTTATCGCAGCCCAGTGCCATTATGCATTAAGGTACCATTAACACTGCCCAGAAACTGGCTCAACAACAGCCTGGCCTTTGCTAATTTAGATAACGCTAGCAAAGTTAACTAACGTAACATCATTTAACTTAGGCTATAGCTAGCTACCCAACATGTGTTTACAGCACGTGAACAACAGCACATACAGTTAGCAAGGTAGCTAGCTAGCTGGGGATGCATTGGTGTCGGGACCACCACCGAAATCTCGACCACATCACCGGGAACAAATCGTCACTGTTTCCCCGTAGCATTTATTTATAGCATCGCAAATATGTAATGACAAACTGAACAGAGCAATAACTAGAACAACCCCTCATTCTCACACTGTCATTTAAGTTATTATCATTGGCTGGCAATTCAGCTGGTTAGTCAGGCCCTACCCTGTCTGTATGTGAGTGTAACGTTATTTTTTTCATGAAACTGCTTTTGTACACAACAAATCCGTGTCAGAAACAACATAGCTAGTTCAGAAGGTTTCTACCCGGAGCCGAATTACCAATGAGGTCGTGTCCTCTCCAAAATAAACAGAGCCGGTCATTAAAACATTAAAAACACTGCATAAAGCAGTTCCATCCTAAAAAAAATGAGTGTCTCTTCAATGGGCTGGGCGCCAGCGAGCCAGCTGGAAGTGTTCTAATGTCAGTCAGCGCTTAGGTATAACAGGTAGAATGCAACAGAACTTTTACTCTTTATTGATCAATAGAGTGCGCTGTTTTATTGCAGCTTTTGTTTGATAAACAACCTGGCAGTGTTTCCGAAAGCAATGTGCTCATGTCTTTTTTCCCTCTGTCTGCGGAATCCGAACCATCTAGTCAATCTAGTCAATATTTGAGAGCTCTTGCCATAGTGATTTTTGATCTGGACCAGGTCTAATGTGTAAATGTAATGTATAAATCCCCCTCTATAGTATTTTCACTAATAGAATAAAGGTTTTACATATCTGAATGTGGGTTTCAGACATTTTGAAACCTACTTAAGTAAAAATGTTGTTTGTACCATTTACTGAAAAGTACTCATGATGCAGTAAAATGCAGCAAACCTTTCATTGTTTCGCTATTAGGCTACATCAGATGTTTCTGGATTAATATTACTGCTGCATTAATGTGCATGTTGCATTTCACTGCTGTAGATTTTTAAGGTAAAACTAATTTTAGCTTCTTTATATCTTGTTAGTTAATTCACCTCCAAAATAAACAAAACAAACAAAAACTCAGCAAAAATGTTTTCAGCTTTGTGATGATGCATTTTCCATAAAAAATACTTCCTCCTGCAGTTTATCACAAACTTTCAAAAACATCACTGCAGGAGATATATTCACTGGACAGGATGGGTATAAATTTGATGTCACCAATCTAGTAACTAAAGCTGCCAGACAAATGTAGTAGAGTTGTAGCCTAACCCACGTGCTCTGGAAAGATTGTAGCACTCTGAGTGCAAACCAATTTGTCCCGCAGTCTCTCGTCTACTGTATAATTGTTGAAATTACTGTCATTAATGTTTGTGTTCCACATTGCTTAATTTGTGAGATTTATTAGAGTTGTTCATTTATGGTAGATTTCCTGCCTTTTATAGAGTGCTTGTTACCAGTGGTAGAAGCCTGTAGGCAATGGGAGTCTCATTGAGGCTTTCTCTGTAGAATATTCAGTGGTGCCTTGATGAGCCCACAACCCACTAAAAGTTAAACATGCCAAGCGTCTTTTCCCTCAGCTGTCACTGTCACACACCCATTGCTGTGCCACATATGCTCATCACTCACTGGTAGCTGACCTGGTTTACCCTTATGTGTTTCATATGTATGTGCTTTTTGCAATAGGCTACTGTAGCCTCCTCAGGATTCCCCATGAGTTATTTTAGTGCTCTTGGTGTAGTGTGCACTTTTGTCCAGCAGGTGGTGCGTGTTTTATGTGATTCAAGGGCACCAGAGCACTTCAGAGAATTGCACCGCAGGAAACAAGTGAGCAAAAGGTTCTCCCTATATTACCTACACATACACAGACATCTATGTATCAATATATTTTGCTGACATAATAGAAACAAATGTGCTCTCAATTTGTTAATACAGGTCTTGTGTGATGGGCAATGCCAACAAGCAATAAGATGTGCTGAGATTGACATGTGATGTGTATATGACAATAGTCATTACGTTTTCACCTGATGTGAGAGTTCCAGCACGAGCGCTGATGCCCCACAGTGTTTTCATTCCTCTGTCCTTATTTTAGCCAAGAGTCCTTCAGGTGCCTTTTGGCAAACTCCAGGAGGGGGTACAGACAATTCCTTCGATTCCATGTCTTGGTTTGTGTTCTGCACTGTCAACTGTGGGACCTTATATAGACAGGTGTGTGCCTTTCCAAAACATGTCCAATCAGCTGAATTTACCACAGGTGGACTCCAATCAAGTTGTAGAAACATCTCAAGGATGATCAGCAGAAACAGCCTAAATAAATTTTTAAACAGTGGAATGCATTTGCTTTACTCTCTTTTCAAACAAGGGAATCCAAATTATGTACCTGGGTACCTGGGTTTATGTGTCCCCCTCCCCCACGTCACTACTCAGGAGGGTTATAAAGGGGTGGAGCTCCGGTGTCCCCTTTCCTCTGGTATGTCTGCGTTGTACCCACCAAACAACAAGCTTCAGCTTCACCAAAACGTGTGGGCGGAAAAAGGGTCGGACAAGGAGCTCGCTTACATACGCCACATTTCAAGTTGATTGGGATTTATAAAGGGAAATCAGCGTAGGACGTGCGTGTGCACTGTTTTATAAATCCTGACTTGCAGGTGCACCCCATTATCATTAAAAGGATTTATTCATTTTTAACAAATAGAATCCAACAAATCAAGGTAAATGGCTTTCTCTCCACAATGAAATATTGCAGCACAGGAGTGCCTCAGGGCTGCGTTAGTTCCCCCCTTTTATTTACACTGTACACTAATGACTGTAGGAGCACACAGCCCAATTGTTATGTCATTTCAGACGACACCATTATATTAAGTCTGCTGCATGCCAGTGACTGCCCTTCTGGTTGCGGCTGGTGTGACAGCCACTACCTCATGCTTAATATTAACAAAACTAAGGAAATGATCTTTGACTCCATGAATGTGTGTGTTCATCACCCTATGAACTTGAATAATAGCGTCATTGAACAGGTGTCCTATAAATATCTGGGTATCATGGTGGACAACAATTTGTGTTGGAGTGTCCAGGTAGATTCCTTATGTGTCAAACTGGCCCAAAGACTTCATTTCCTTAGGAGACTCCGATTGTACGGTGACTGTACTGAGATTATGTTAACCTTTTATAAGGCTTTGATGGAGATCATTGTAATATGTGACATGGCAGCCCGGTTAGGCGCCCTCACTGTACAGTCTACATCAAGACTTATGTACATGATAAAAACCACTATGAAAGTGATGGGCATGAAGAACCTTCACCAGCCACTTTAGTCTGTGTTTGAGATTGCTGTTGTCAAGCATGCTATCAAATCCTAGATGATCCTTGTACTATTGTACTATTCTCTGACTATGAGCTGCCATCAGGAAGACGACTTAGAGCCAGCAGATGCAGAAGTAATCGTTTTAAACTTTCTTTCCTCTTGTTGACAGCTTGCTCGTGTTATAGTAGTGTACTATATGATTGCTGGTTTTTGATATTTTTAGCTAACTATTATTGATAGTTATATTTATTTATTATTTTCCTTTTATGGAAGGTGCACTTATTATCACATATTATCTACTTTTGTATACTATTTTACTATGGTCTGTGGTGTTTGTCTGTGTATATATGCTGTTTTATGTGCACTATTGACCCAAGAAAAATTTCTCCTTGGAGACAATAAAGTTTATCTCTCATCATCTCATCTGTGTGTTGAACACACGCAACCTTTAGGAGTCTTTTCTACCTACAGTTGAGACCAAATGAGACCCCAGAGCAGGGAGGGAAGTGACCAGACAAACCGCAAAACAAAACCCCAAAACCCAGAACCACAACCGATGTGACAGTACAAACCGGCCAGTATGGACCCAGCATAATACTCTTTTTGGTGAACTGTATGAGCTGATTTTTACTCTCTTGCAAAACAGCAGCAAATGAAGTCATGTGAATGACATGAGCACATGATCTGTTACGTTTTATATGATGTGGACCCAGGTGCGGACACAAAACTCACAAGGCAAGTTAAAGTTTCCAGGTTTTATTCACAAATAAGGTGCAAAGGTGGTGCAAGCAGATCCAGGTAAGGCTCAAGTCGGGGCAGGCAGGCCTGAGCAGGAGTGGTCTCAGTTCAAAGACTGTAAGCTCAAAAACTTTAAGTGCAGGAATCTTGAAACAAGGAAAAATATAGAGCAACATCAGTCTAGACACACTAGAGATGCTCTAAATACAACAGAGCAGATTTGCCTGAAAGTACTCAGCCATGTGAAGGTAGTGAATAATCTGATGACAAGTCACAGGAAATCCAGTGTCTAAATGCCAAACTCTGATGAGGAGATTTCAACCCTGTATGCCACTTTGTCAAGTGATCTGCTCTTTGCCATGCCCAAAAACAATGGGTATACAATCACTGTCGGCCCAACACCGGTGACAGTCTGCTAGGCGCTGGTTCCGTGGTCTGAAACAGACTTTTGTTGGTTCTGCCTTGTTTAGCAATTTTCCAACATCCATTTTCAGCTTTCTGTCTAAGTCCTTGTGCTAACTAATACTGCTAATAAAAACAACTTATGTTATTATCAGGCAGCAACTGGAGGGGAGGACACATGATGCAGCAGGACTTTGAGGATTGCCAGAGTTTTATGACAGTCCTCCCAAGTGAGTGATAGAAATGTGTGTGTTGCTGGTGTTTGGCTGGTCCAAGGGCTTAGACAGACATTCTGTCATCTTGTTTCTCTTGACCTCTTTGGCTTGGACGAGCATTGATCAATGTTTTTTTGGGCTCTCTGGTCCCACAGTGATCAGCAGTGCCAAGAAAACTGAGCTAAAATCAATCTGTGTCAGCTGCTCAGACTGTAGCTAGTAAATATTGCTCAGCAGGGAAGGCCACACTGAAAGAAAAAGACATTTTTTAGCAACAAGGCATTTCAAAGTGCTTTTACATAAAAGCAACATAGGGAAATATAAAAAAGACATTTAAATAGAGTTAAATAGAAAATATACACAGTTTAATGTATCCGGTAAACCTATTTGTTCACCCATAATTCTAATGGGTTACGAATAATCAGGCTTACGATATTTAATAACTCTTTTTCACAATCATCACACTTGCACTAAAAGCAGTCAAAACGGTGGAGAAAACTTAATTGAACTGTGCCCTGACAGTCAAAATGTTCAGTCCTACTCAGCTCTGCCCTGACGAATCGTGACCCAGAGAGCGATTCAACCAGTAACAGGCCACGCTGGCGGACCTGTGGCCGCACTGCAGGACCGGGGGAGCAGGCAGAGGAGGGCTGGGCTCTGAGCATGGTGTGTGTGTGTGAGAGATGTCTGCACGAGACAGTGTTGTCGTACTCGTAAGCTCATGTTACGCCATCTGACCATATAGGGACGGGGGCATGGAGAGAGCTCTGCTCGGGGCAAAGAGTGTGCTGCTTATGCAGTCCAGGCTGCTTGTCAGACGTCTGACTAACGCGCAGCTGGCTCACACATCCTTGTTATGTAAGAGCAGCAACAAGGACACGGTGATGCCGTGATACCGGCACTGCCGGGGGTAACATGCTTGATGTGTGGAGCAGCACAATGATAACACCAGCACACATTGCCCTGCTGATTTTCTTAGGGAAGAAACATTTGTATTATGTTGTTAGCTGCAGCTAATGGCAGCAATGTGGTTACAGGTGGTCTCCCTGGTCAGCTGATCCAGGGGCAGACCGCGTGTTAACTTCATGTTGGGCTTGTGTTAGCTTGACATTAGCTTAATGTTAGCTTCTCCTCGCACGGGCTCAGCCACAGTTGCTAACCCCAGACATCAGAGGAGGCCTTCCTACCACTAATAGGAGGCGGAAAGGGGAACCCAAGGGTTCCCTGGGAGCATCCCTCGCAGCTTCAGCTGGGCTCCGTTTCCACTGTAGGTAGGGGGGAGGGATGGGAGAGCCGCATGAAGCCTGACTATGAGAAGAGACGGAGCTGCCCTGCTCCCATACATCCAACGCAGTGGCGGATTGGCCATCTGGCAATTCTGGCAAATGCCAGAGCGGGCAGACCATTTATTTTTAAAAATATATATAAATAGGCCTACATTGTTTTTGGGCCGACCGACCTCACTCAAATTGGGAGAGAGAGAGTGCAACAGGAGCTGATTGTCAGTAGCTAGGTTACTTTTGTCAGAAAGGAAAATGATAGCTAGATAATGGTCCTTAAAATGAGGGAAAACGCTACTGTAAAAGTTAGAGAAAGGAAAAAAGAAAAAAGTCTGCCGCTGCCAAATGCGTAAAGTGAGCCGAAGGTTTAAATTCTGCTGAAGCTGCAGCAGAGGACAGTAGGCCTATAGTGCCACAAAGGTAGGAAGAAATTACAGGTAGTTGTGTTTTTCACACAATTCATGCTATTCAAGTGTTTTTTTTTTTTTTTACAGTAGTCAATTTAAAATGTCCTTGCTTCGTGATAAGTGTTAGCTAGCACCTTACTAAATTGCATGACTGAAATATCAGTAGATAAGGTGGGATTTAGGGTTAACAGTCTGCTAGAGGCTGCTTGCAATATAGTTAACTCATCAAAAATCTATAACAATAGCCATCTACTACTGCAGACATTTGTAGTGAACTGTACTTTGAACACAAGTAGCTAGTCATATATTAAAATGGAATATTGAATACATGCATACACAGACTACAGTATGTTATTAATCCTTTTGTAGGGTGGAACATAGGCTTCTATTACAGGCACTCATATGCAAAGTTAGATGAGGTATAATCAGCCACTGGCCTACTTCTGTTCTCTACATCTATTCAGAACTAGAGTGTTGCTGGACCCAGTGCAGACAGCTCAGCTGCAGCTGAGTCAGTTGCAGTATAGGTAGAAAGACAGCAGTGAGAGAGACACACCGTGACACAGATGCTGCCAGTTTCTTTATTTTGTGGCTCTAATGAACTATTATTAACCCTTAGCATCGGAAGAACCAACCTGCGCACTCACACACATACCTTTACACCACACACACAAATGCACAGGAGCACTTTAGCAAACTTTATTTTAATTCACAAATAATTGTATATTAGAAAGGATTTGGCATGCCGGCTGTGGCTTTTCACACAGACATGTTCAGGCTCTGTTACGTGGGCGTTGACAAAGCTCTTCAGTGCTGCGCAGGCATGCGAGGGATAGACCCTCTAGCGAGACCCTTAGAGGGCGAAGCATATACAAAATAGAACTGGTTACAGCTACTACAACTGACAATACATACTAGTATAGTACATATCACATCAATGGGGTAAATACCTAGGGAAGGAAGTAAGAGTTAACAAAAAAGTAAAATTAATACAAGATCATTGTAGGGGATAGAAGAAGAAGAGCACAGGAAGTGCATGTAGAGGTTAGGAGTTAGAGGTGTTATAAGAGGAAGTGTTCTCGGATGAGATGAGTTTTCAAAAGCTTCTTGAAGTTAGAGAGGGACGCCCCTGCTCTGATGGCGTGTGGTAGCTCGTTCCACCATCGTGGTGTCACAGATGAGAACAGGGACTGGGATTGCTTTGTGTGAAGGGATGGCAGAGCCAGGCGGCTTTCGTTGGAGGAGCGTAGCGGTCAAGAAGGAACGTAAGTTTGTATTATGGAGTTCAGGTAGATGGGTGCAGACCCAGTAGTCACTCTGTATGCAAGCATTAGTAACTTGAATTTGATTCTGGAGGCCACGGGGAGCCAGTGGAGGTCACTGAGTAATGGAGTGAAATGAGTCCTTTTGGGCTGATCAAAAACCAGACATGCTGCTGCGTTCTGAACCATTTGTAAGGGTTTCACCGCA
>NC_060170.1:692298-694068 GCF_021292245.1 Micropterus dolomieu | reverse complement strand
TCCTGCAGGTTTTCTGGCTCTGGAGCTGTGGAGTCTGGATCTGTGGTTGCGGGTCGCCTGCTGCCCCCGTGTTCCTGCTCGACACCCTCTGCTGCAACGACTATTGTTGCTAGTCTTATTGTTATTATTGTTTTTATAATCATTAACATTACGATGGTTACCATTAACACTATTATAAATATCTGTACCATTTTTCATTTAGTCTATAGCAACATTACCTTCACTGTCTGTACCTCTGTGTGTATATTGTGTAGGCTCTCTCTCTCTCTCTCACCCCAACCGGTCGAGGCAGATGGCCGCCCACCCTGAGCCATGGTTCTGCTCGAGGTTTCTGCCTCTTAAAAGGAAGTTTTTCCTTGCCTCTGTCGCCTAGTGCTGCTCTTGGTGGGAACTGTTGGGCTTTCTTTAAATATCATCACAGAGTACAGTCTAGACCTGCTCTTTTATGAAAAGCGCTGTGAGATAACTGTTGTTGTGATTTGGCGCTATATAAATAAAATTGAATTGAATTGAATTGAAAACTGAGAGACTGGCAGGCTGGGATAAAACAGAACTTGGAGCATACATGGGCAAATTAACACAGAAGTTTACAGACCAGAAGTAAACACTAAGGCATGAACTACGGCACAGAACAAGGAACCAAGATAAGAGACAAAACAGATACTAAGTAAACATGAACATGAGACTGAATAAAATAAGGCTACACAGAAACACAGAACCAAAAACGGACCTAAACCGGAAAAGCATGAACACAAAATCATATAGTTTCCTTCCCTTCTGTGTATATATATATATATGTATTTTTGTTTCAATGTACTTGTGTATTTATATTTAGTCATTTGGCAGATACCTTTATCTTTAGAGTCTTACATTTAAGAAAAAAAAGTAAGAGCTATTAGCACACCCAGCATTAATAAGGTAAATACCTTGGGAAAGAAGTAAGAGTTAACAATAAGGCTGTGGCTGGTTTTCAGACTCGAACGCAGTACTCAGATTCAGACTCAGAGACTCAAAGGTGGTGAATGAAACAGGGTTTATTAACAGTATGCTGGGTGTGAGAGGCTGGGTTCAGAGAGTGGAGGGTCCAGGGGCAGCATTAGGCTGGGAATCCGGGAAAATGGAAGTCCGCGGGCCATGGGCCCACAGTCCCGGGCGGGCAAGAGCAGGAGAGGAGTCGTAGCAGGAGAAGGGCCAGGCAGGGATATCTGCTGCACAGAATAACAGGGTTAGCAGGGAACAGGCACAAGAACTAGTCTTAGATTAGAACGGCTTGAACATGACTGACTAGTAACATGAGTCTATGATCTGGTGCTGAGTGAAAGCAGGAACCAAGTATAAAAGGCAGAGCATAATGAGGCTGATGGCTGGCAGCTGGTAACAGGCTCCTGCACACCTGACTGCAAAAAAGGGACACACACAAAGTGCAGAGGTTAGTGGTTAGCGGTATCGTAAGAGGGAGCATTATCAAAAGAGATGAGTTTTTATGAGCTTCTTGAAGTTAGAGAGGGACGCCCCTGCTCTGATGGCGTGTGGTAGCTCGTTCCACCATCGTGGTGTCACAGATGAGAACAGGGACTGGGATTGCTTTGTGTGAAGGGATGGCAGAGCCAGGCGGCTTTCGTTGGAGGAGCGTAGCGGTCAAGAAGGAACGTAAGTTTGTATTATGGAGTTCAGGTAGATGGGTGCAGACCCAGTAGTCACTCTGTATGCAAGCATTAGTAACTTGAATTTGATTCTGGAGGCCACGGGGAGCCAGTGGAGGTCACTGAG
>NC_060170.1:688267-692278 GCF_021292245.1 Micropterus dolomieu | reverse complement strand
GCTTCTTGAAGTTAGAGAGGGACGCCCCTGCTCTGATGGCGTGTGGTAGCTCGTTCCACCATCGTGGTGTCACAGATGAGAACAGGGACTGGGATTGCTTTGTGTGAAGGGATGGCAGAGCCAGGCGGCGTTCGTTGGAGGAGCGTAGCGGCCGAGAAGGAACATAAACGAATTTGACAGAATTTTTACACATGTTGATCCCTGGCTGCAATTTCATGGTGCTAATAAAACTTTACTTCTGTAATTCTGTCGCTTACATTTTACTACATATTACTACATTCTATGAAGTAAAGATGACTCATTCACTTTTACATAGTTTGTTGCCAAAAATGCACACATTTGTCCCTTCAAGCCAAATGTAGGGTGGTTTACAGTAAAAGAAAACTGAATTACAAAAAACAATGGATTTCACATTGTCTATGCAGGTAGAGCTGAAACAATGCAGTTTTTGTAATGCCATCAACTGTTTGTATTTAGAAAATGATTGTGCTAGTGTTTTGACAGGATGATTTGATTTGAGTCAGGTTTGCTGTGTTTTGACAAAGTTTGTGTATGTAGAGAACATTTGTTTACATTTTGAAATGTAGAGTTAGTGAAAAAATGTGGTTTTGAGCAGAAAATGTACTATTTGGCTAATTGTGTGAGGTAGGTGTGTTGCTGTGTTAAGAGTTTCGATAAAGTATCTTAAGTTTAGGTAAACACTTGTTAGCATTTGAAAAAAACTGTGAGGGGAGCTATGCTCCCCCTGGTTCCCCCGTAGTTTGCACCCTGCAGGTGGTGGAAGGTCTATGACCAAAATTAATTTACTGTACTAGGGAAAATCTCTTACAGGCAATGGAATTGGCTTGTGGTGAGATAGGTGTGGAGTGTTACAGTAAGGCTGCATCCAGCTCACCAGAGGAGTTTTCCCCCTTTGCTTGGCAAGGGACAAGGTTGCATGTGATGTGGACTAAGTCCTCTGGATGGACCCAACACAAAGACATGATGCTGAGGCAGAATAAATCTCTCATTGACTTTGATTATGCAGCTGTGCAACAATTTTGCGTGTAATGGCCTTTTCATTTAGAGTTTTCTTTAGCCCCTCGACGCCGATTGTCGCAAATTTGCATCACACCTCTTCCTTTCAGACTGCAAGCCAAGATAGCACATGGATTCTCCCAATCCCTGTTTGTGTATGTTATACACAATACGTTACACAATACGTACCTAGGAACCTTTTGCAAGCCCTGATTTCTTGTTTATGCCTGTTGTCGCTAATTTGCATCATATGTGAATTGATTTATTTTCTATGCTCAGTAGACAAATGAACAATCTTCATTTAATTTAACATCAGCTTGAAAGCAAGTGAAAACACAAATCATTTTTAAAAAAAAATTCAGGCATCAAGGGGTTATTTTTGTGCTGAATACACAGACAGTCAATACTGTATTACTTGCGGTACAGTCTACAATATTTCACTGGACTAAGTTGTGATTACTATACTATTTTTAAAATATTTTCTATACACAAAAAAAGATATCTTTTGTTTGTAACTACATGCCCTGGACGCTGTGTTCTGAATTTTTTGATGTAGTGTCTAAAGAATGCTCTGTAGTGTTTTACATATTGACTGGCTGTGTTTATGTTCGGAAAGCTTTGTTTGATTTTGAGCACAGATCACGTTGATATTGCCAGAAGAGTCCGGGGTTTTGTGAATGGAGTTTATACATTTGGTTTTGTGTTTAAGGTTTTGAGAAAATGGGTGAAGGTTTCAAGAAATGTGACTTAGCAATTGTGAAAAACTAATATATTCAGCTAGCTAGCACTAACATTACGAAGGTAACGTAGCTAACGCTATTTAACTTTATTTAAAAAACGAATCAATCTTGCTTCACACAGGAACCGTGCAGCTTACTTACTGTCTATCCATCCACCAGACCCACCGCAACACAACTTTATGGTGTCTGCGTTTTATGGCCACTAGAGGTCACTGCAACAATAAACGTAAACATCAGTCGTAATTTTGTGCGGCTAAAATTACCTATATGGTCGTCATTCTGTGGAAGACAGGCTCAGTCCCATGCGTGTATTTTTGTGCACTTCTGTAAATATCTCCTCACAGTCCTCCACAAACATGCATGTAAAACAGAAGGATTGTCCACCATAAGATTTAATTCAGTTCAACAATAAGATAGTTAGCAGCAAGACGATAACATCTTCACACAAGTGGTTAGGTGTGCATGATTCCGTCACAGTTCAGACTTCGCCTAACTTTTGTAATGTAAGAAACACAGGTGGTGAGCAGCTGTCCGGAGCAGGGTTCCCTCTAGAAAGTTCTTGTGTTCAAAGTTGGCTGGATGTCAGCCTTCAGCACGTTCTGTTGCGGCTCAAGATTCAGTGGATCTGTGGGGTGTATGTTCTCCCCTCCTCTGGCCCACAAGCAAGAGGGAGAGGAGCTGAAGTTGACTAGTGAACAAAACTAGGACAAGACGAGAGGAGTCCCTTGCGTCATCACTGGCTGTGTTGTCTTCTGTCCGGGGGGGGGAGTTCTGATGTAAATACTTCAAAACCTTACTCCACCCCCACCTAAACTGTTTCTGGCTTCTTTCTTTTTTTGCTTTAATAGCTTTCTAAAGAATAAATGAAACGTGTTACCAGTTTAATTCTATAAAAGTGTGACACTTTGCTGCTGAATGATACCAGGCACATTTTATAAAATAACACTGTGTATGTGGACCAAACACTATGCTAATACCCTGTGTCCAAAACAGTTAAAAACACATTCAAAATAGAATTATGGAAAATTTCCTGCAATTCTGCAGCAACCAGGCTGAAATGTATGGGAAATCATTTAAAAAAGCAGAATATTTACAGTTAATTTTATGTTTAGGTCTATGTGAGCAGAGAACTGTGTAGTGTTTTGAAAAAAATGTAGGTTAGAACTGCAATCTGAGTGTAAAGCAGGAAGTGTGCATGTATATCATTGTGTGTCCCAAGTACCAGTGTTAGTGTGTAATCAAAAAAACTGTAGCAACACTGAAATTTCAGGAATATGTAGTAAATTACTAATAAAAATAAATAAAGAATATTGAAGCAAATTGCTGCGTTTCTGATTCTTTCTTGTTACATTACACTATAGTACAGTCAATAATGTAAAAATGTGTTATTCTTATTTTATAATGACATACCGATTTATGTGAAAACCCATTCAAACCTTGAAGGTAAAAGTTCATCATTTGTGTAGTGCTATGTAGGTCTGTGTGCTATGAGTGAAAAAAATGCTTCCTGACTGAGAACTGAGCCAGTGTTTGGTTGAACGAGTTTATTTTGAGACATGGATGAAGTATTTCGGTGGTTTGACTGAGTTTTGGAGGTGAGAACGGTTTGGCCAAGATGCATGTTGTTAATGCAGACTGAATGAAAAGTTTTGAAAAAGTGGCTTCAGTATTGAACGATGCTTGTTACCAATTGAAAAAAAATGTAACTGGATATTAACCACTTAACCAAGTGACTGTTAAAGCTTTAAATTTCAATCATGTACAACATTTGTTATTTACGACAATACAGATAGGCTATATACACTCACCTAAAGGATTATTAGGAACACCTGTTCAATTTCTATTGATTATCTAGTCAACCAATCACATGGCAGTTGCTTCAATGCATTTAGGGGTGTGGTCCAGGTCAAGACAATCTCCTGAACTCCAAACTGAATGTCAGAATGGGAAAGAAAGGTGATTTAAGCAATTTTGAGCGTGGCATGGTTGTTGGTGCCAGACGGGCCGGTCTGAGTATTTCACAATCTGCTCAGTTACAAAGTCAACCATTTCTAGGGTTTACAAAGAATGGTGTGAAAAGGGAAAAACATCCAGTATGCGGCAGTCCTGTGGGAGAAAATGCCTCGTTGATGCTAGAGGTCAGAGGAGAATGGGCCGACTGATTCAAGCTGATAGAAGAGCAACTTTGACCTTGGCACAACCTTGAGGCGGATGGGCTACAACAGCAGAAGACCCCACCGGGTACCACTCATCT
>NC_060170.1:659012-688167 GCF_021292245.1 Micropterus dolomieu | reverse complement strand
CGAAACAAAACATTAAATGTTTTTATTTAGGCGAGTGAGGTAAATTGACATTAACGTTAGTTAACTTAAGTCTTAATTGACATACATAGCTATTTTAACCCAAACCATGATCTTTTCCTAACCTTAACCAAGTAGTTTTGTTGCCTAAACCCAACCAAGTACTTTCTGTGCCTAAACCTAACGAAACTGCAACATTTGACGACTTTAATTATGCGCGTTTCAACATGGCAATGTATCAAAACGTTACGTTTTATCTTGAAAGTGTAACCGGATATTGCATATTTATTGTTGCTAAGCGTTGCTAACTTGACTGTGGATCCCTAAACGTCAATAATTGATGCAAAAGGGCTACCCAAGTCTTTAAAAAGCGATGACAAAGGGCCTTGACCATGCGTCAGACATTTGACGAGTAGGGAGTGAGACTGTGTTGGCTCAAAAGGTTCTCCGACGACAGGAATGGGCCTTAACGGAGCAGGAGGAATCACCTGATTCGGTTTACCTGAGACCTGACAGGTGTGGCACGATCAACAGAATTTTACCACATCTGATTTAAGTCCAGGCCAGAAGAAATAACGAAGCACACGATTGTACGTTTTCCTTATGCCTAAGTGGCCGGACATGCTATGATCATGGGCCAAACTTAAGACCTGAGATCGGAATGCCTGTGGCACTACAATTTGGGACACTGACTCGTGCGTGCCCAAATTGTTACGAACCTCCAGTGGAAAATCCAGGGGATGAGGAGGTTAGTGACAATAATAGAATCATTCCAGGTTGAAGGAAGCCAGGAGACAGATTTTACAGGACATACGGCATTTTATTTACAATAAGGAAAAAAAAGCTAAGGTACCCTCGGGGAGGGTCTACAAAAAAACAACTTCCCAAAAACAAGGAAGCGCCCACAAATGAGAAAACAACACAGGATACAATAATGAATTCCACCCTCCCTCCACTGAGGAAGTGAACCCCACCACAAGGTTCAGACTTGTCACTTGCGGCACCGCAGCCTCACCCAGCTCTCCATGCCGTCCGCGCTCCACACTCTCCACACCCAGTCTGCCTGCTCTCTGCTCCTTATACCGGCTCCTGCGCTCCCGCTGATTGTAAACTGGGGACAGACACACACGGCTCAAGGGCCGTAACACTCCCCCCCATAAAATCAAATCAATCAAATCTATGTTGTGGAAAAAGCTATATGCTGATGCTTAATGAGCTAAATGTATGTATGTGTTGTTGGTCTGAGGTTGCTTAATGTACTTTTGGGTGAAATCCATCCATCCATCGTCAACCGCTGAAATAAGTATGTATTTTCTTTTCTGGGTTTATTTAAAGGTTTTCACCTAATGGCTAATGGCAAATAACTGATGATGAATTGCACTGATGGGAGCTCAAGTTAAAAAAGGAGAAAAATAAACAGCTGTTCAGTCATTGAGTGGAATCCAGATGCACATATCTAGAAGGATAACTTGGCAGGCTCCAACCAGCACCACTGAAGACTGGACTGCTAATCATTTTTAACCACAAACCATACAAGGGACGTCGTAACTGCGTGCTGTGTTCATGGACGTTCACATCTTAGTTAGAGTGGAAGCTGCAGTCGAGTACAGATGTTTAATAATGGACTTCCTTTGTGTAAAAAAGAAAATGTAATTATAAGAAAAGCCAATCTAAGACTGGTGTTATTACATTTAATAGAATTGGGATTTGCTCTAACAGGATGAAAATATGTCTTTGACTTCCTGTCGAGAGTGTGAAGGCTGTTGGAAACTGCTGCCGCTGTCTGCTCTTGTACAGGTGAGGCACAGCTCATCTCCAACAAGCGTATTGATTGCTGTTCCTTTTGATACTGAGCTTGAATAGTGTGCAAAGCTTTGCCTCACTCATTTGCAGGGCTATGTCGCTGGGTTCTGGGGTGGCTGCCTGCTGTGGAGTTGTGAGAATTTTTGATCCCAGGTCTAATGATTTGCATCTAAAATAAAGGCTTGTATGTGGTTGTAGCTACTGGCCTAAAAGTCTTTGTGGGGAATTTTTTCTTGCCTCACTGGACACCGGACCAGACTGGGTTAACAAAGGGGGTGGCGGCATCACTCTATCTTTCACAACACAACTGCAAGAGAGACCATGGGCTCTCTTCTCTTTTCTCAGTTTTGTGCGTCTTTGTCTCCTGTTTCCTTCGTCCTCCCGCCTGTGACCTGGAAATCGATCTCAGCCTGCCAATTTGAAGCAAGGATGTTGTGTCCTCCGCTTGTCTTTTTTAACACCGTGCCCTGATATTTTAAAAAGGCGTGGCACACAGCTGGAATGTCTCCACCTGTATTCCTTTTGTATTAAGAAGTTGTCTTTGTTGTCTTGTTATTTATGATGATCAAATGTGCAATGTGTGTTAAATAAAAAATGCCACGTTGTGAATTGAATTAATAGTAAATATATAAGTTGTCATGAACCCGGTCATGCTTATCCAACAGAGATCATAAAATACAGCCCTAGGCTGTAACAATGTTTATTGATGTTGCTCTGAAGGAAAGATGTTGCCTCGACTCCTCTCTCTTGTCTCTTCCTTCCCTCCTTGTCTTGCATCCCTGGTGGGAGGGGCTAAGACGTAAGGCAAGGAGGCATTGAGGTTAGGAAAGGAAAGGAAGTACAAACTGAAAAATAAGAAAGGCCTAATTATGCCCAGTGAATACTTTCAGGCTTCACACTTTGCTGCTAATCTGCATGTATTTTGTAGGTATGGGCGGCTGTGCTCAGAGGGTAGAGTGGTTGTCCAGTTTTCAGTTGGTGGTTTGACCCCCAGTCTGCATGTCGAAGTGTCCTTGGGCACGACACTGAACTCCAAATTGCTACAGATGGCCGTGTATGAATCAGTTCATTTCAGTTTCTGAGAGCAGTTGGCAACTTGCCCTCTGTTCCTCACTGTGTGAGTGTGTGTAAATGGGCTGAATGTGATGTAGTGTAAAGTGCGTTAAGTGTTTAAAAAGACTTGAAAGACATGCACTATACAAACTACAGACCATTTTCACATTAGTACAATTCTGAATACAAAACCTTTAGGCTACTTGTACTAAAGTTTTGACTCTGCTTTGCTACTGAAGCAAAAGTTCTGAATAGCCCACTTTTTCCACCGCGAGTTCTGCAAATATAAACAGTCTACTACCATTTGCCTCCTTTTTCTTTTTTTTCTCCAGCTACAAGAAGTGAAAGCTTTGAAATGTAGATGTATAGAAAGTCCTTATATACGTAGGTAAGTCCCACCACTCAGCAGCCATTTTGGTAAAGCCTCTGGGCGGTTATTTCAGCCCCTCTCTAGATGAATGTGGAGAGAGCCATTTCTACACCTTACCTGGTCACTAGGACATGAAATCTGCATGGATAGAATCACGGGTAAAATGTGATAAACACTACTGAAACACTTGAAACCGTCTCAAACCTCAACTGTGCACTGATGTCAGTGGAACCGCAGGACTTGCCTATAGGCCTAATGTTTAGGGGAGAGCCGGGACGATTGAAACACTTTTCAGATCATTTTAAAATATAACGTACAGACAGAAATCATATGTTGTTCTCTATACCAGCTGTTATCTTGTTAAAATGTGAAACGACTTCAGTATAATTTCACTTTGAAGGAAAGGTGCGCATTGCTTGTCGATAGACTCGACTCTACTCGACTCTACTCGGCCCTGCTCGGTTTTCCATTGCAGATAGTACCCAGAGATAGTACGTAGCTTGTCGTCATAGCGACGCCACACACAACTGCCGCGACGTAATGTTCAATGCGACGCACACACCAGCGATCCACACAGCTTTCTCTTTTTTACGGTAAAACGTTGCAACATTCCTCAGAATGTAAAGACAGATAAGAAATTCTATAAGAAACCTGTGAAATATAAAACTTTCTGTTGCTGGCCTCTTTCTGGTGCAGCAATGATGATGCAGTGAATAGTGAATATTCTCTCTGACCAGTCAGCAGTCTGTCGTGTTTTCACGTTACATTTTAGTATCCCTCAGCTCGCTTGGAACCTCGACGGAGATGAGGTGATAAGAAAAAAAGTACCTGGAAGCAGGTACAGGTACAACATTTCTACAATGGAAAACCAAACAAAGGTGAGTCGAGCCAAAGGGCCTCCGCTCAGACTAGCTTGGTTTGAGGGCGTGCCTGACCCCGCTAGACGCTTGGCAAGCTTTATGATGCGTTTTCATTGTGATGTCACAAGTAAAGGAAGTAAAGGACCAGACTACAAACGAGCTGTTTTCAAGCGGTTCAGAGCAGAGCTTTCTGTGGGAGATGGGAACTCCCTTTGGGCTGGACTTTGGGCTTTTTCACTTTACAAACCTGTTACATGCACAAAAAAGAGATATAACTCAATAAAGGAGAGGGGAAAAGCCAAAAAGCAGAATACCACCTCTTTAAGTTATTCTTGTTTTCATTTAGAAAGCTTGACACTGCCCATATGTCCAAACTCATTATGTCCTTCTTCTTAATAAAACATAGTATCAGTATAACTTAGCTAGCTAACTAGAAAATCTAACAGCTAATGCACATTTGGATTAGATATGGGCTGCCCGTTTTATTCACATCTGCAGCCTGTTTTCCTGGCCTACTGTGAAGACCCTGTTATTTGGCTGTGAGTATACTGGTGGTCCGGCCTGCTGCCTGATGGGCTCTGCCCCCCTCCTGCAGTATCTAAATAAGGTAGAACGGCTGCGTGTCATTGGTGTGAAACCCAGCATGACAGTGACGTTTAAACTTCACTCGCTTCTAAACTGTAAAACTACTGACATTTAAAACTTCAGGATGTGTTAAAGTACTAACTAATATTTTATGTGATCACGACCACGGCACATGGAACAATAAACACAACTCATTAAAAAAAAAAAAAAGATCGCTTGAGTGAATTTACTTTCCGTGATTGAAAACAGCTTCTTTCGTGTAACTCCGTGAAAGTGTGACGTATCCACCTGATTTTTCCCGGCTCTTTTAAGTACTGTGGACTGTATGTGCTGAGGTAGTTTGGCATATCAGACGTATGTATGGTCTCTGAGAAATCGCTGTGTTTCATTCGTCCCGGCTCTCCCCTACTGTTAAAAGGCAGATGATTGGCTTTCTTGCAGGAGATATGTGCATACAACTATTTTTACTTTAGGCCTACTGGCTTCCCCCATAGATTTCTATTCAGGATTTTTTAAGTGGAATGTCTCTTTCTAAATCCTCTCTGATGTAGCCTATACAGCCCAATAGCAGAAAAACAAAATACTACCACAAGAACCAGGCTACAGTTATGGCGCCATGCCCAAATCATATTGCCTATGACAATACTGCATAATGGTACATAGTTAGCTTAAAAAGGAACACACAAGTAAGCATATAAATTGCATTTTACTTGAGCCATCCTAACCCTAACCCTAGATGATTATACCGGGATCATCCCTATGGCGCCTAACGAGCCTTACAGATGTAGGAAAAAAAGTCTTTGATCATGAATGCAAAGTAAAAGTGAGGTTTCCGAGCAGCTCATGAAGGCAGCATGCCTCTCATATTGCAGTGACAAAGTTTGTCCAGCAGAGGTCAGTGACGCTCCACGCACCGTCAGCGGATCCACAGCAGTGACGCCGGTGGCCACCACGTGACCGCTCTCACACAGCTACAACAGCTGGTTTCCTATAAAGCGCCTTCTGCGTAGTGACACTGCGCCCTCTGTGTTTGCACAGCGCGTCCTTTCATTCATCATGTCTACAGGGAGCTTGTCGGTAGTGAAGGGCGGGCTGGTGCTGGTTCCGCGCCGCCGGCGGGTTTTCATCCGTGATTTTACTTCAAGTTGGTCCAGCCGGTACAGTGGGTGCTCCCGGACTCAGCAAGTATGTAGGACAGCTATCACACAGAACCAGTGGCTGGAAGCCGTAGGACGGTTGTAATTTGCCTCTCCTGCAGGTTTTATATAGGCTGTGTGTGTGTAGGCCTACAGTTTTTGGAATAAATATAGGCCTATAGTCAGTGTTTGAACACAGATTGCATTAACGTGTGTGAAGTGAAATTCCTCTGTAACCGTCTGGTGAAAACGGATATATAAATAGTATAATAATATAATAATATAATATATGTATACAAACATAACTAAGCCGAGAGAGAGAGAGAAGAAATAAAGAAAAACGCTTAACGAATATGTTAATTAATATGTTATGTTATATATATTTTATGGGAAATTATTGTAAGGAGATGAATTTGTGCGCATTGATCCCTTGCTGAAATTCAGCAGTGTGTCAGACTAAAGACTAAAATAACACCAATCACAATTTGTAAAAAACAAAGAAACAAAAACCTTGTCAACCAATCATAAAATAGGATTAAAATAAATGATTATGCCATTTGATTGAAACATTTCTTCCTCACCATATTAATCTGAAGTTTCCCACCGTCAGTTTGATTTCTGTATTTTCACCTGGTGTTTCAGAACAAGTCAGCGTCCTCCTGTCTGAACCTGTTTCCCCTCAGTCTTTAGATTTAAAGAGTTGCATTTAAAGAGTGATGCTTTCATGGCAATCAAAGCGTCACGCGGGTCTGATGGACGAGCTTTAGACATGTGTCAGTTCAGCCAATAGGGTACACATTAGTGATATGGAAGCACGCGCTGTGGGCTCAGATTAAGCCCGGGTTCTAATCTGACCACAGAAGCAGAACATCACGGAGAGCCCAGGGAACATTTTAATTTGATTTATTTCATTGAATCAGTTCTGAGTTAGAACGTTTGAATGTGTTGAAGCCAGCCTCCTCTGATCTGTCACTATTACCTAGTCTAGTCCTGCTCTATGAAAAGGTTTGTAGCTTTAGGCCTAGAAATAAAAGAAAATAGAATTAAATTGATCTGAAAGGTCAAGCTGCGTCTCACTGCTGTCCGATGAAAACCTCCTATGTCAGCTGAACTCTTGTTATGAGTTTGGAGTATGCTCCTACCTGTCATCATTAAAACAAGAAAGCCTGTGTTTTCCTCCTTCCAGCTGATCTGTTGGCTCCCAGAAGTGGCGCTGCTGTGAGCTGCATGTAGCAAATTAGGACAATCCAGTTTTAGCGTTTAACTGTATACAGAGGTTTTCTATTATTAACATATCGTGGGTCACAGTTTTTAGATTTGTGTTAGATGTCCTTCAGACAAATGTAGATTTTTTTTTAGTAAAACACAAATAGCCTACCATTTGACTGTTAAACCAAATATGAGTTTTACTTTTACCACGTGATTTGGAATATTTTAGCTTCTTGTCAATAATGAGAAGTAATGCACCTGTTAATTACTGCAATATTTATTTGATCCATTCTGCCACTAAATGGAATAAAGCCTTTGTCAGGCTCCCTTGGCCTGTGGTCTCTCTGAACTGTGGCCAGGAGCTCCAAATGATTTTCTACAGTAGTTTACAATAGTGATTTATTATTCACTATTTCCACCCTCCTATACCACAGGCTCCTGTGGAAGTGAACCCTGTTCACTATTTCATTTCTAATTAGCAATTCTTTGCTCATATTTCTCTGCAGTCTCTGTCTTTTTTCCTCTTTTGTTTTGTAAGTAGCCTCTGTGGTATTTACGTGTGTTGTCATAGGACCTTCCTCAGAATCAGAATCAGTTTATTATTGTATGTGTACACATATATACACATGTAATACCTCAATTTGATTAAAGCTTTGTTTCCTAATATTGAGGCTTACATGATCTTAGTGCCATTGTCTATGTACTAAAATCCTCTGAGCCTTGAACTGCTTTTGGGGAATGAAGCCCAGGTCGTTAGTGTAAAAGAGAGTTTACAGGTAACTAAACCTGTTAAATAAAATGAATAAAATGTAGAACTAGTTTTAATTTTATAAAAATGGATGGTAAGTGGCAGTGGCATAAGAACCATGTAGCTACATGTAGAAAATACTGGATCTGCTGAAACAAATCATTGTCTGCTGTTTGCTCACACTGTGAAACAGCTCCACTGATATTAAAGGTTAAAATCTCAGAGGCAAAGCCGGTGCAGAACGACACTGCACATAATCAAGAGCTCTGTGTTAGCCTTTTATGTACTGGAAAGAAACATTCCTTCAGCATATCTATTAAAAAAAGTAAAAAAACCAAACTGGAGATACATGGTTTTCACTGGACAGAAATAAAAAGAGACTGAAAAATTTTATATGAAGGGAGTGACACAGAGAAAAAACATTAACATGTGATGTGATGACGCCGCTGGCGTCTCTTAAACGTGTGGGCTCACTGACCATGGCGAGCTGTAACACACATTTGGGTTTTTGGTTTCTTTATACATTCTGCGTTATTTAGGTTAGCAGGTAATCTATTTCTCAGCTAATTCAAAATTATATTTGTTTTACTTACATTACTGACGTAAACAAGACTTTTCCATCATCAGCTGTTAGTTCACATCCTGATTATTTAAAGGCTGCTCAGTCAGTGTGGTGGAGCTGCACTGCGCCTTAAATGATCTTTTGTGTGTCTCATTAAACCCTCCAGCTTAACACACTGTCACGGTTTTATTCCATTGGCTGTTAACATTTAAGCCCATAATTCACTCTTCATCCCTGTGTGTCCAACTTAAACATGCTGCTGTTTCACAAGGACCCATCTTTATTAGTAACTGTTTGAGAGGACTGTATATAACAATATTCTGTGTTACTGTCATGCAGCAATGATGTAACAATAGTTTCCCCTTTTTTGTCGGTAGCATCAGAGACAGGGTGACTAACAGGCTGCTGTTTGTTGCCGCAGGCAGCAGCCATTATTCTGAAGTGTGGCTGCACTCAGAGCTGCTCATTAACTCTTATTCACAGAGCACTAATTGATGTTGTATGGGTATTTGTTTACAGTGTGGGCCACATGGGTGCTTGTTGCACATGTTTTTGCAAACTTGGTGCCCTCCCACCAAAACACACGGCAGCGCTTAGATCAACCAGAGACAATGTTAACAAGCTTGTGCTGGAGTCCAGTGGTTCCGTCCGTAGGTCACACAGAGGCAGGATGTATGACTAGTTTGGTCATAGGTTTTATACACTAAAAGCTAAAATCCTGTCAGATGGGGGACCCTGGGACAAAATCTTATCAAATAGGTGTCTGTCTGGGGTCTAACACGCAGACAGTGTGTTGTTAGCAGTGTTGAGGACCAGCTCAGCATCTGAACACACCAAAGTGAAACTCGAGTTGCTTGGCAGGCTGCTGTCTGGCTCTTGGTCATGACAGAATGCTGACGTTACTGCTTTATGCAAATATGGTTGAAAAATAAGCAATTTCATTGGCTGTATAGAAACAACAGTTAAACGGTTTCCCCTGAAATGAATGCAAAGACGTTATTGAAAAAAAAACTAAAGATAAAATATCAATTTTGCACAAGACAGGTGATTTACAGAGCAGCATGTAGCTTAGCAGCAGACAAAAAACTCTTTCAATAATTTGATTTCAGTTGGACTTGAACTGTAGAGGCTGAAGGGTCTACCTGGTCTGGACAGAAAGACCAGGTGAAAGCCCTCTGCCCTTCACAACACTGCTGAGTAGGGCTGCACCAAACCTGGTTTACCAAGTGAGTAAAAATGGCAACTGGCCCAGGGCCCCTGGAAGACTCCAGGTTAACTCATATCAATGACTCTCTCTCTCTCTCTCTCTCTCTCTATATATATATATATATATGTATATTTCTTTTCCATCCTTACCTATTTGTTATTAATGGCTGTGTTTTATTAGATTATATAAACAATGGTTACATAAAATAGATGTCATAAAAAATAAAGAACAATTAGAAATAATGTTTTATTAGTTTCTATCCTGTTATTAGTAGTAGTAGTATTGTAGTTATTAGGGTTGCTTTTGTTTTATGTATGTATTTTATCTCAGATTCACTCACTGTTGTATCTGTAGAGAAACTTTAAGAGTGAAGGGTATAGGGTAGTGGTCAATAGGGGCCCACATGCAGCTCATGTTTCCCACTCGGTGCCCCATACTAGATTAATCTGGCCCTGAGCTGTACTTTCCATAAATCTTAGTCAACTAATGGGAATTCTGTAACTATTGAATTACTTCAATGAAACACAAGTTAAATTCTTTCCGTGGCATTGCAGAGAGTAGTTCATTGCCCAAAAAGATAATATAGCTAAACACTAATAAAAGTACAAATTTCACCTTAGTGTCTGATTTGATAGGTAATCAATTAGCAAACATTCTTAAAATGTAATTATAGGCTACTTATCATTTCAGACTACAGAGAAGTACTCACCCACTACTTGATAGTGCAATCCAAAGAACACAGGTGGCAGTGTGAAGGTTAACATCTGTCTCCCAGTATTATCAGCTGCTGGAAGGAGTTTGGGTATCTGAGAAGTCTTCTAATGTTTGCATCTGGATAGGTTGAGGGATGCAACCCTGTAGAAAATACATTTATACACTACTAACTTTCTTTCCCTGATTATGTTGTTATGATGATATGCTCGGGCAAAAGCTTGTCGAGTCACTGAGCCGCTACATTCATGCACTGCACAGGGGTCATAGGGAGGTGGTTGGGGTGGATGGTGGGAAGCACAGAAATGTACAGAGTGCAGGACCTTTACAGCGTGGGCTTAGGTTTAAGCAAGAAAGACAAAACCACGACCAAGTAGCTAAAAAAGTTTAATAATTGACCCATCACTAAGCCACGCCCCGAATACTCAGCTGGCCAATCGCAGCGCAGTATAGGACTCGCTCTAACTGAAGTCCGACACTTTCATGGCTGCGCTCCATTGACTTGTATGCAAAAGGAGTCGTTTTCTAGCTAACTGGGGCACTTGTAATATCTGCAGTCACTACCCAGAGAGGCTGAAAGGAGAAATACGATTTACTGTCTTTCCAAAACCTAACACAAATCCAGGAAAATGTTATGCTTGTTATTTCTAATGTAATGTTAGTTAGCTAACGCTAGCTACTTACTACTGAATGTAACGTTAAACAGCAGTACTGTTCTGCTTTTTAATGATTGTAATAGTGAACAGAGACCTACCCAGCTGTACAGGAACAGTGTTGATCCTTAATATCGTTGTCCTCTTTCTCAATAGTCAGTAATAATGTGGTTCACTTTTACTCTGTGATCAGTAGCTTCTGTCTTTATTTTTTTCATGTCAGTTTGAGCCTGAATAAAACCTTCAAATGCACAATGCAACTGTCTGCTTCTTTCTGAGATCACTTTTTCCCAACAAATAGACAATATTTCTCCAGGGAGTGCAGTGATAGACAGTGGCAGCGCCGTGACAAAGGTCCGACAGTTTGTAGGACTTAGCAACAGTAACTAAGGGGAGCGTGACTTAGCAAAGGGTCAGTTGTTGTAGCTGCTACCAGCAGAGAAAGACCGTTTGACATGTCATAGCAGAAAAAAGACCAGCTGTATTCACTAACCTTAATTGCGGCTGCATGCCAATTCCATTTATGTGAGCAAGTTCCAGGGTCTTGGTAACACACATGCTGGCTCACTGCCTTTGCTTACTGGGACACTTAATGGAACAGAGCCATCGTTGATGTTTTTAGTGACACGTGTGCTTTTTTTGCAACTCAAATGCCTGTTGTGAAAAAGGTTCATTCTAAAATGCATAACATTTTCCTGATACATTCAGTATCACCATTTTGGGTATTTCATTAATGAACATTTAGTTATTATGTTAAAAAAACTGAATTCTGCCGGTGTTACATTTCCTTCAAAAAGTATTTGCTGTTGCAAAGTAGTTTCATGTAGGCTATATGTCATTTCTAGGAGAGGGCTGTGAATAGATAGCAGCAATGTTGAGCATAATGTAAGTGCAGTAGTGGACCGTGCCCACAAAACCGTGGGCCTTGAATGTCCTAATACCTTAGCGCTAAATCTCTCACACCGTTGCATTCGGTGTATCATAATTATTCTACAATCAGTGCAGTGATCCAAGTTCCAGATCCTGAATTTCAGTAAAAACCAGAGTGCTGCTGTTCCACATGTGAGCCCTGCTGTACCGACTGAAGTCATTTGTGTGATTTGTTTGTGCAGACGGAGTAATAACTGATCATTTGTTCATTAGAAGAACAACAAGCCAGACAGGAGCTATTTATTTCTGCCTGCCAGTGCTGAGCCACTGCTAATTAACATGTTCACAAATTAACAGTTAACACTCATTTCTTAGCTCCCAACTTCCAGTGAAGCTCCAGTCTGTAAAATAAGTTCAATCCACGCTGTTAAAAAAGTGTCGTTAAAACAACGTCAGTGTGGTGGCACCAAATAGTCAGCAAGAGTCTGTAATTCATATGCTTCTGTTTCATATACATTGTCATTTTATTTATGCTGTGTAGTGAAAACTATGGGTCATTGGCAGCCATTTTAAAATGTTGCCATTTAACATAAGCAACATTCTCAGTCTGACGGATGGACGCATGGTCAAGACCCGTTTTGACCACTAAAGGTGGGTGTAGGATATTTAACAGAGAAGTCAGAGGGGTGGACGGTGGACCAGAAACTTTAACCAGCAGACAAGAGTTCGTTTCCCGTGTGAGACACTGAATGTTTTTAGTAATTTACTAAGTTAAGTAATGTTACTTAGCTGACGTACGTAACAGTTATTTTAATCCAAACTATGATCTTTTCTTGAACCTAACCAAGTAGTTTTGGTGCCTAAACCTAACCAAATTGCGAAGTTTCACAACGTTAACACATACTTTTATTTTGAAAGTGCTACTGGACATTGCATTTTCTTGTTGCTAACTTGACCGTGGAGCCCTAAACGTTGAAAAATTATGCTAAGGGGTTACCCAGGGCGTTAACAAGCGACACCAAGGGGTCAATTGTCCTATGTGACGAGCTGGGAGTGAGAGAGTGAGTGGTCCCATATAAATATTCTTCCTCTCAAAACTATCCCCGTTGATCCACTAGCTGTATGTAGATGCTCTTGATATATTTCAAAATATGTGTTGTTTGTTTTTTCTCAACTAAATATCTTCAGCTTGTCCAATCAAATCCAGTGAACTGCTCTCATTTCGTTTACCAGGTAAATGAAGATGAATGACAGCAAAACTGTAGAGACTAGACCCTGGTTCATCTCTTTCATATTACTTTGTACATATATTACGTACACTCTAGGTTTTACTCTGCTTTCAGACTCCATTTAGTTTTGACACTAAACAGACTTCTCATCACTTACCCGGGGTTTGGCCCAGCCTAAAGAGAAGCCATTCTTCACGAGCACTAAGCCTCTGCCTGAGGAAACTTGAAGACATCACTTAAAGGTGGCAAAATGACAATCTGACAGATGCCCTGTTTAGACTGCTGCCCTGTATGCACTGATACACATGCACTTCCTTAACAGGCAGAAGATACAGTTACTAATGGACCTCTGTCAGGTAACTGCTTTAGCAAAGACCAAGTAGATAGTTACCATGGCAACAGGCATAAATTAAACCCCTTAAATGAGCGGGGGGGATGTCCTTGTCCTTTATGCTCTGCTTGTTCCCCCTCTAAAAGGTACCAAATTTATGACTGTCTAAGAGAGGAAGTAACTTTTCAAATAACATTTGACGTTTTGGGCTTGGATAGTGTATAAAGATGCCAAGACTGACAAATTGAAACAACAGCCAGTGCAGACGTTGAGGAAGGCCTCGAACACGGCACAGCACTCACACTGACAAACACTGTGAGAGCTCAAGAGCCCTTTAGAAACTGCAACAGATAAAATAGGAAGTTTTGAAAGAGTGTAAATAGCTCTCATTATCAAGTCCGTGCTCTCTGCCAAAAGGGCAAATAGTGTTTTGTGTGAGAGAAGAGAACGTTGTTTACATGAAAGCTGTCAGCCGCTGCTGTTAATCATCTCTCCGCAGACGGCAGGATGTGCATGCTTGAATGAGTGTGCTGAGGTGTTTTCATTTTTAGAACGTCAGCATGTAAGGGAGATCTCTCCACAGAAATGCATCTGCTTATTGAACAAAGTTAAACTGCTAACTTTGTATTCAGTGCGCTGCTTTAGACAAGAGCATCTGCTAAATGAATGGGATATAATGTAATTTCAGTTTGAGCAGTATAGCTGCCAAAGGAAATGTTCTGTGTGGAGCTTTTTCTTCTGATAAATCTCTTTGAACTAATTGATTCTTTGTGATTTTCAAGTTTGTTTAAGTCAAGAAAATATTTTTAGATTTTTTTCACACCAGTCCTTGTTTATTTCCTGGGGGCCCACCCATCCTCACCGATCGCCTCCCTACGTGGACTTTGACGCTCTTTAAACTACGTCACCCGACACACTAGCATTGAAAACTGCCGCTGATTGGTACCCTCTGCATCCATATGTGACAACTGAGGAGTGAGAATGGGTTGGTCTAGTAGAGCATTTATTAGTTCCAACTCTCAAACTATTTCCATCTTCACTCTATATTGGTTTTATCAGTAGCTAACTACTTACTGCTACTATAAAATATAAAATGTTCAGCTCTCTAAGGATAATAGTGATGTCATTTAGATTTCCATACCTCTTCAAGATATTAAGCTTTTTCAGCATATTTTTACAATATTAGTTAGACAAAATGACACATACACACAGAAACTGTTTTTTTTAATCTTAGTGGGGATTTTTACTGACTCACACACACAACAGGAACATGAAACTAAGGATATACCTAGTTTTTCAAAATAAAACCCCCAATGATCACTGTATTTTAACAATCTAGTAGTGAAAATGTACTCTCCATTTTCTTTGTACAAATTTTACAAGAACATGAAATTCAAGGACACACATTTAGTAGAAAGGACTTCCGTAATCACTGAAAGTAACTTCTTTATGGGGAAGGAAAGCTGAAATATCTCTGGTGAATATCTAGGTCACTGCATGTGTAATGCAAACAGACTTTGCAACCATGAAACATGTATTTGTTTTTCCATTCACTTTAGTTCCATATCCCCGTGTTCTCCATGTTGTCTTCAGTGTTTCTTTCTATTTTGTCTGTCTGCGTCTCACTTTTCATGGAGTCTTTGAATTGATTTGCCTCTAGTCTTCCTTGTCCCCTTGTTTATCAATTTAAAACTCATATAATCCTACTATATAAACTAACTATATGGTATAAACTAAACTAAATAGTGAACTATAATGAGAAATTACATAATGAAGCTCTACATGTTAAAAGTCTGAGCCTAGTATTGTCAGGATACATTGTATTATTGCTCCTGTTTTCCACCAACTAAACTAGACAACACACCAGAGACAAATTCCAATAATTACAAGTTTCATTCATAAAAGATCAACTACTCCCATTGAAGCTAGTAGAAGAAATTCACTATTTTTTTCATACTCTTATTGTTGTTATACACACACACACAGGATCTTACACTCATGCAACAACGACACATTGTACGGCGCCCCGTGAGGTTGGGGGTTCAGGGGCTTGCTCAAGGCCACCTTCAGTGAACTGGCACCTCTCCAGATTCCAGTCCACACTCCCCATCTCTGGATATAACTTGAACCGGCGACCCTCCGGTTTCCAAACCAAGTCCTGATAGACTGAGCAACTGCTGCTTCGAGTAGAGACAAAACAGTAGAAACAAGCTTCACTAAAACTTCAAAACAACAAAAAGCACTTTCTGTCACGTCTCGGTATGCCGCAGCCACAGCGTCGTTACTGGAGGTCAGTCGACAAAGCTCTGAATGTTCATGTGTTTTAGACACTGCACCAATGGGTTCAAAGTCTCATCTTTGGCACACTAATGCACAACCCACAAAACATATTTTTTCTCCACCTCTGACGCATGTACAAGGTTTTGTGAGTTTCCAAGCACCTTTAGCCCCTCAAAAATGCGACGGGTCGGTGCTTGGGCTAATGATGAACCTTGACTATCAGAAACCGAGATACTGTTAGAATCATGCTCCATGGAAACGTCATATCCTGAATTTATGTCCAAAACCAGGATACTAGTGTGCATGTAAACAGACTCTCTGTTAGCCTTCAATTCATGACTTTAGTTTGCTTTGTGCTGACTCTGTAGTTTTGTTATTAAATTGTCATTCCATATAATTCCACTTATTGTGATATCGGTGGTTGTTTGACACTGACTTGCAGACAGGATGTGGGAGGTTTCTAGTTCAATTAATTAGTTATCCTTAAAGATTCCTGTGGATAACATGATAGCAGATGACATGTTTATTTCACAGCTGCAATGAAAGGAGGATTTTTTTGTGTAGAATGTCTTACAGCTAACAGTTGCCCTGAGAGGCTCCTCAGCTTTGTTCAGCAGCTTTGACTTGTCCCAGATCGTGTATAAGCTTGCCCTCAGTAACAGTGAAGTCTGCTCCAGAGGAGGAGAAAGCAGCCTTGACCAGCCACCCTCAGCCTTTCACATGGACGTGTTGCCGTGATCCCTAACTGGAGCAAGACACTGCATCTATTCAGCTGGGAGCCGGGCTTTTGATTTGGTTCATGGGGATCACTTCTAACTGCAGACAAGCATTAACACTGAGTGGGTCATCATCTTTGACTTGATCAACCAATGATAGGGGAGCAGCGGCGCTGCGGCTTTAAAATGAGCTGAAGTAAAAAGGGTCTCTGTGCCACCAGCGCCCGGCTGAATCAAAATGTTGTCTTTTATTCCAAACCCATTAGCAACCTCCCGACACATGCTATAATAAAAATACACATTTATTTTGGTCAAAATGGGATGAAAACAGCACTTCAAAGCTCTTGGAGATTGAAGTAGCAATTTGGATGTTTCATTTTTTTCCTCTTTCATTGCATTTGTGCGGTTTTGGTCATGAGGAGACCTATTCACAAAGCTGGGGATTGTCCATTCAGAAAATGATTCTTTAATGAAGAGATATCATTTCTTCTGTTAATGTACAGACTCGTGTGGGTGTGCTCCTGTGTGTGTGTGTGTGTGTGTGTGTGTGTGTGTGTGTGTGTGTAGGATTTAGACAGTTGCCAGTCAAAAGAGACTGAAAGCAGGCTAATGGAGGTTCAGGCTGCTAGACTCTCATTATGAACTCATTTTACCATGACTTAAAAAAACAACAGAAACAAAAGAAAAGGAATGTTACTGTGTAACTTAGTATAGGATCAATACTTCACACATGAGAAACATTAAAATAAATAACATCTCATGAATGCTATTAAGATTCTCTATTGCAGGTAAAAAAAAATGACTCTTGGCACACAGTAATATCTCCAAATTCCCTCCCAGGTCACTGGAATATTTTTAATGTTTAAACACATTTCCTACTAAAAGTCAAAGTTGAGTTTTTTAATTACCACAGTCTTTCCTTAACCAATTAGTCTTAACTGCATGCCGTAGTTAAGGTGATGACAAATAAACTGTTTTGTCTTGTCTCGTTGCATCAATGCTAGATTTTTTGTCAATGATAGTGAACATAAATGAGTTTATTAAAGGACTTCAAGTTACCTCAAAGGGAAGCCAGAAGAAAGAGATGGTTGTAGCTACCTGTTGTAGAAGCCTGGAGTCAGGTCTGCAAGGATTGCCTCTTGTATTGCTCATGAGTTTTTGGTGTGCTTTCATGGAATTCACTTTAATGACTATCATTTAGCCTTTACTGTACCTGCAATATTTGATAAAAGCATTGTGTACTGTGCAATTTGCATCTCTGGTTAGAACATGACAACTGCAAAAAACTACAGTTGCATGCAGGTTTTTCCCCAACAGCAGCTATATGCATGTGCACATCTCCTCAGCTGCACTTTGGCAGTGCCAGGCGATGGTAGTGCATACCTTTGAGTCCTGGTGTACAACAGCCATTTTTACAGCATCAGGGTGATGTTAGCGTATGTAGCTTTAAGTCCCAGTGGGTCTAATTCAACACTTGTTTGTGGCACTGTGGCACCTAGAGACCAGCAGTCTGATGTCTGACATGCTGTTGCCCATGGCTGCTTTCCAGCTCAGCATCAGTCAGGGATCAGCAGCCGTGCAAAACAGGCCCACGCGACCTGAAACTTTAATGCCGACACAAAGGCTACCAGGATCCTACTCATCCCCCATCCTGATGTGCTGTGGGACGTCCTCCATGTCAGAACTAGTAATCGGAATCCCAGACCTGGATGGTGCAAGTCATCAGGGTTTAAATGTGTGGGGGTGTGGGGTCCCACCTTAGCCTTCATCAGAAGGACATGGTAATGAACAAAAGGGACTAATTCTCAGATGTTGCAACAAGTAAGCTATATCACCCCCCCACCACACACACACAGCGCTCATGCTGTACACACACCCTGCTCCTAGCTTCTGCCTGACTTCCTCCACCACACCAGCAGCACTATGTGAGCAGCACGCAGTTAATTATTGAGCACCTGAAGAGCAGCACAGCTCTCTGCCTTCTGCAGTCTGGCTGTTTAAAATAGCTCCTCATCTGTTCTGAGTGCAGCACACACACTGTTTACACCAAATCACATATGATTCTACATTTTCACCATATGTCACTATGTCCAACGTCTTCTATTCAACTTACATTAGCCTAATAACTGCAGTTATCGACGTGGCAACTTTGGAATTCAGATGAAATATCATTCATCATTTTCATTCTGCATGCCAAGTAAGAGGAGTATGTCAGGTGCCCCGAGTACAGGGATTCACAGTGAGCAGTGATCATCTACATTGATCGGCTGGTTGAGCAGGAGATAAATGAAACATTGTTGTGATGGTTCAGTCCATCCATCCATTGTCAACTGTTTATCCAGCGTACAGGGTCGCAGGGGGGCTGGAGCCAATCCCAGCTGGCATCAGGCGAAAGGCGGGGTACACCCTGGACAGGTCACCAGTCCATCGCAGGGCCACACATAGACAAACGACCATTCACACCTAAGGACAATTTCAGAGACACCAATTAACCTAGACTGCATGTCTTTGGATGGTTGGAGGAAGCCGGAGCGAACCCATGCGGAGAACATGCAAACTCCACACAGAAAGGCCGGGGAAACTGGGGTTTGAACCCACCACCTTCTTGCTGTGAGGTGACAGTGCTAACCGCTGCACCACCGCCCCGCCCTGCTCCGCTCCGCTCCGCTTGCTTGTTTCAAGATTCAATGTCTTTAAATAGGACTATATTATTCTCACAAATGTAAAAGGATTCTACGAGTCCTACAACAATTTTGGTATCAGGGTAAAAAAGCCTCCAAAACCTCACCCCATCACATTACACTAAAATTCCACTGTTAGCCATCCAAATGATGTGATGCTTTTGGGCAAGCAGCAATGGGATAAAATACAATATGAAAGCTGGACAGACAAAAACATAGTGACATTTTGCTGTTCTGTTCCATGTGGTGTGGTGTACCAAAAGAACTGCTACTACTATTAAGCAAAGCTTAACAAACAAATTGTGTGTGTGAATGTTAGTTCTATTCTGATGAGCTTCTCCAGTCAGTTGCCATTTACTCCTGCCACTGGCACAGATTTGGAGCTGGCCCCCGGGCGCTGCACAGTGGCTGCCCACTGCTCCCTTAAGGGATGGGTTAAATGCACAGATAAATTTCACTACATGTATGTGCAAGTATGCCTGACCTTACCTCTGCCATCAGTGTATGAATGTGTGTGAATGGGTGAATGTGACATCTAGCGTAAAGTGCTTTGTGCGCAGACTATTTGCATTTCTGCCTCTGTGTTTGGGTGACAGCGGCAGCAGGTTAATAAAGGTAGCCCAGACGCCCCTGTGCCACTGGTGAAAGGTGAGCGGCCACGCTAAGAGTGATTCTAATACTTCTATGAATCCTGAATCTGCATCTTCAGAAGAACAGGAACGTCACCTAGAATAGGGAGACTGGGGTCAACCTCCTGGAGCGAGGCTTGGAAAGGCTGCTGGTGAGCACCTGGTGGCCAGGCCTATAACCGCCAATCATGGCTGCTCAATACATATATATATAATGTTCACAGGGACACTGCTGTCTGTGATAATCAGAGCTCCATGTCTAAAGACTTTTTGTGTTTACCTTATGCTCTTTTGTGTTTCCAGGATCATTTGTGTACTAGTGTGTTTGTGTGTGTGCATGTGCATGCATGTATGTGTTTGTCTCTGAGGGTGGTGCTGTCAGTCTCATGTTTTAACTAGATGTGACACCCAGTCTATTCCAATCAGTGTTTCCAGTGGCTGCTCTACAACACGATGTTGTGTGTGTTGTTTGTGCATATATCTATAGATATATAGATATATATATGTATATATAGATAGATATATATATCTCAATATATATGACAGCATCATGCCTGCAGCCTCCAAAAGGAAGGATCTTTAATGTTGCATTTAGAGTAAATCAGGCAGGCAGAGAAACAGGCAGGCGCTCCCCAGTGACCTGAATAGGGAGTCATCAGAGAATACCCATACGAGCTGCTCTCCGCTAAATGCACTCTCATATTAATATTTTATAACCACCCATAATGCTGCTGGAGAAAAAAGAGGAGGAGAGATCCAGAAGGAGGAGGAGGAGGAGACATACATCAATTTGCCCAAGGCCCTCGCTCCAGGAACTTGAAATAGAGGGCTATTTTGCCATTAGATGAAACAGTTCATATAAACCACCAATCGGCCCTCTCTCTTCCACACACACACACACACACACACACACACACACAGACACACGCACTATCTGCATCAGCTCAGCTCCATATACTGCTCTGATGACTGATTTTGTTCTTGCGGTCATGTGAACATGTTTGAGTGCCATTCTTTTTTCTAAACAAAAGCAGGAAATGATGATGATGTGGATGATTATATATATTCTACATTAAATGTATATTGAGCATGTGTCCATATGTCAATCAAGATATCAAGCAGCATCTCGGACTCCTGACTCCACAGTTTACAGTGTAATGACCAAATGTGTCACTTGGCCCTGCCCAACCCTGTCTTCTGAAAGGACAAGTGCAGCACTTGACCAGAATTGGAGTACTGAGTCCCACATCGGTTGAAGCTGTTGAAACACATTAGGTTAGGGAACGTTCAGGGTAAACAAACACTAAATTAGAATGGTTAATAAAGTGAAGAATATCCTGTCTTGTGATTAAAAGTCCGAGCTGACTGGAATTTCACTTCCAAACCTTTAATTGTCATGAACAAGCCATGTAACCAACAAAGGCTTTTAATCAAAACTCCAAACCCTCCTCTCTGCGTAAGGTTGCTCTATTGCTCATGTCTGACTTTGTCAATATTAAACCAAGACTACCTTGTACTACCTGATCATGTTTTAGTTATCTGGAGCAGACATTATAGGAAAACTGATCATCATGTTAATGCTGTGAAGGATTTGCTGGTGTGTTGAACATTACAAACGTTATGTATACATATAATGTTAAAAAATCTATGTATAAATGTATACATGTTTCTTTATTATTGTATTTCCTGCTGTGAATTAGATTTAAACCAGGGTTAACCAGTAATATCCCCATTTATGTAATATTTATTATTGCGTATGATATGATGTTTTTCTACACTCTGTATGGTGATAGTCACAGCTCAGTCACCTGTATCTGAATGCTGGAATAAGTAATAATAAGAGCAAATGTATTAATAATGCTATTAATCATTATGGCAGCTGCTAATGCTAAAGAGAATGTGGGGCTGTTTGATAAGATCCAGGGCAACTAAATGAAACGAGTGTCCTTTCAGTGTGTTAGCCCTCCACCCATCACCTTACTGGATAGTTACTTTTACACGCTTCATGTGAAATTCATTAGCATATCATTGACGGTGACCGTAATTGTTTAATGAGTCGTTAATAACTAACACAGTAATTAGCATCAGTGGCATAATTATGTGTAGTGTGTGCAGCATTTTGTTTGGAATAATTATCACCACTGACAGTTTTTTCCACAAACAACAGAACCCTGAGAGGCTGTGGAAGGTGTACACATCCCGCTGCTGCAAACACAAACAACACACACCATCTGAGAAGCAACGTGACACACACAACAACAATCCCAAACATTCTAAGCCCGGTTCAGGGCCAGGGTTTTACTAACACTGTGGTCAGGAGTCCAAATCTAGTACCCCATGTGCTGACCACTTTGAAACCAACATTTCTTTAAAATAAACGGTGACATTTTTTCTATGAATCCAGGTTTTTGTACAGTTAGTACTCCGTTACATCTTCCTATACAATTTATTATTTACTTTAATGCAGCAATGTGTCTCTGAGCCCTCCACTTATTTATTGTGTGTATGTATTAACATTCATTTGTGCATTCACATAAACATTCACAAATAGTCAGAATAAAAATTATTGGTCTAAGCCTCAGCTAGCGATGTGTTGGCTCCTTTAAGTGAACGATGGGATTTACCACAACTTGCAGTAAAAGAAATGCATGATGATGAACAAATAAAATTTTTGACCAGAGTTTATTTTTTGTTTGAATTTCATTTAACAGTGTGTGTCTCTATAGAGTTGTGTAATTATTTATAATCGAAATAACCAAATATTTCAACGTATTGCAGATGAAGAATCTTGGATATTTATTTCTTGCAAGAAATAAGAATGTAATTTAGGCAGTGGCCAACAGAAATGGTACTAAATAAAGACCCGTTTGGGAGCTGAAAGAGCCGGTTCTCAGAAGGGAACTGAGCCATGAGATCCGGCTCCCTTCAAAGAGCCGTAATTCCCATCACTAGCCTCAGCAGTAAATGGATGGCCCTGTGCCTCTTCAAATCACACAGGATAAACTGTTCCTAAACCCACCATATTTCCCTAATAAAGAAAAAACTATGTATGTTCCATGTATGTTATGTAATTTATATTTCCTGTGGCTATTGTGTTTTTTGTAGATTTCCATTACTGGAGTAGATGATTTCTTTTATTTTGTTATAATAAAAGGAAAGAGGAGAAAAGTAAGTAAACCCAGTGCTTTCACTTTATCCCTGAAAGAATAATAAAAAAATAATACAATTATTTGAGGAGAAATGGACAAAATAAAAACATGATACATTAATAAAACATTTACATGTAAAATGCACAATTAAGAAAAAACATGAACCACAAGTAATGAAAACAGAGCATCCATCTGCATGTTGGCTGATACTTGGATAAAAATGTATATGATGTGCCATCACCTGAACTCTGCTAATGCTATTTGATGAATAAAACAGAATTTATTAATCACTTAAATTGTTTTTGCATTGTAAACACATTTCCTTGTTTAAAATGAGCCTGTTTTATGTGATATATTGTTTCATTTTGTATTATATGTTCTGTCCTGGGCTTGAGTGTGTGTTTGTGACGGACCAAGGGACTGCAGCCTTTTTAGTTCCATTTAAATAAATGAAATAACATTGATGAATAAGCCCAGTGTATTTTTTGGAACATAATTACAGATATTGTACATGTTTAAGGTTGAAAGGAAGAAAATCTATTTTTGATTTGTCATGTGATCATTTTGAGAACATCAGAAAACATGAATTGGGATTTAGTTGGTGTTTACTGTTAGTTTAATCTGAAACTACTTTGCACACAGTACATATGTAAGTAAGTGAAGTTTAGTACTTTCACAGAACAAAATCACAAAGTGTTTCAGCGTGTTAAAAATAAGACCAAAAAACAGTACAAAGAAACAAACAATAAAACATAAGCAACAACAGAGCTTAAAAAGACACACAATCACAAACACTCGACACCACAAGGCGAGCCAAAGGCCAGTTTGTGTCACGTGCACTCAAACATATGCAGACATGGCTACAGTATACATGCATACATACATAGATCCAATACCAAACATGTAGGACTTCTCTTTAATTGTAGTCCACTGCAGTCTGTGCATTAATGGCCATGTCCATACATTTGGGATTAATAGCAGAGCTTGAGCCCTGGTTGTTCTTTTGTCCTACAGACTGTGCCTTTAAAAGACTGGAAGCAGCCTCATGTTCACATGATGAAGCGAAGGTAGTTGAACAGCCTGCTTTATTTCAGTGGGCCTGACGCTCTGCGTGATCTGTGAATGTGAAATTTATTGACCACAAAAAAAATTTGTTGGAAAATGAAAAAGCCATTTAGTGAAGAAAGGCCCTACTGTAAACAGATGAATACAAACACCAGGATGTTGGCTGAGCAGACAAAGACATTGGAAACATTCTATAAAACCCACAGCACTTCAGCTCAGTGTGTCTGCTATCTGCCTCCTCTCCTCTGAAACACAATTATGTGACCATTGGCAAACACTGGCGCCAAACACAGCCATTTTTCCTCCTTGCCACCAGATGGTTCCATTGAGAATAGATGCACGGCCACTGTTTGTCTTCTACTTAGAGCTGGGGTCGTAATGGAGTCGCTAATGATGATAAAACACCTGCTCTGAAAATAAAACAAACAGAAACACTGGCCAGGGCCGAGAGCTAAATACCTATGTGATCAGGTTGAAAAGGTGCTGGGCTCGTGCTCGGTTGGTACTTATCCAGGGACACAAACCCTCAGCAGATGTCCCACCTATAGAGGTAAGAGGCTGCAACCTCATCCACAGAAAGCAGACACACACACACACACACACACACACACACACACATACACATACACACACACAGCTAGTCTCCATAAAAGCTAATTGGCTGTTTGCTCAATGGGGAGAAAGGCTTGTTTCCACAAAGGGGTCATGTCTGTGATGGTCTGTGGTCTCTTCAGATGCCAGGCTAGGGTTTCATGTGGTTTGGAGGTTATCAGTGCCCCAAAGCTGCCTTACAATAGAGATGTTTGTACAGTGGTATGACAAACACGAGACGACTGTCATGAAGGGACACAACAAGCAGAAGGGCTGAGCCTTACAGTGACATGCTGCAGCCAGCAGTCATCTGTTTATCATTGCAACACGTTAGAACACTTCTACATCACTGTAGCAAGGTAAGAAGTTAAACTACTGCAGTTCAGCAAAACCAAAATGTGAAACTGTTCTTAAAAGTTTGTGTACACCGGGAATGCTCATAGATATTTTCAGTTCGGATTAAAAGAGAAATTTCAGTCTACAGTATCTACAGTAACTTTATGAGGTCAAAAACATTACAGGTTACTGTAGATTTTTTAATTACTTTTATGTTTCAATCCTTGTTTTGGTCTATTAAATCTTACAAACACACTCCACCGATTTTCATCAATTATTATTCAGGCATTCACACTGTCGGCGATTTTCTGGTTTCCTGCATGTATCAGCAGCTGTGCTACTCAGACTATTTCGTAGCCTATTTATTAATATTACAGTTTGCTCTTTGTAAAATATGCTGCTCTGCTGCCAGTAGACTTGTCCATGTCTGCGATCTGCTGCTAACTCCGCCTCTTATATGTGAACGCGCTGATGGATTGGATTGGATGGATGGATTGGGAAACCTTGAGTTGACTAACAGAGTTGATAACCAGCTTCATGTGACCTCTTATCCCGATCCCGATTGTTAGGGTTAATGAAGCCAGATTTCCTGGGTATCTTGAACTTGCTTCGTTGTACAGGCCCCTGGTGTGCTTATATGACATCAGCTGACCTAAACAAGCGGGAGAGGAGCAGGAATGAAGCTAATCTGCTTGAATATAAACACTGATTTTCAGGCTGTTAAGAACACCGAGCTGAATACAGTCAACTAAAACAGAGCTCTACAGAATCAGCAGCTAGCTTTGGCTTTGGACTGGTTTAAAGCATTATATCATCGAGCCTCCAACTAGTCATTTACGAAATGTAGACACCTTAACATATTAGTCCAGACGATCCAAAAGATTTACTGAAATAGATGTGGTACGGTATTTAGATGCACTTTAGACACTTTAGTCAAAGAGGGGATTCGGGATCTCAAACCGGACTCATTCATCCTAATGTGACGAGATCAGTAGAAGCAAAGAAGCAGGGACACACACGTCTTACAGCCTCCACAGCCTGAGACTCACTGCCACAAGCTAGGCGAGGGAGATCATGGCGGTCAGTGGGCATAGGTGAGATGCTTTGAACATCCAGAGACTACCATGTGAATTGTGAATTATTTTGAGTCACGGATCATAAAAAATACCAACCAAAAACGTTGTAGGTCTGAATGATTTATTGCAATAGTTGCACAATAAATGGAAACAAACAGATAAATGTATACGATACAAAGTGAGTGGCCTGCGGTGCACAAAGTAGCAAGCTAGGGTTGCACTGGAGAAGTCTGGTATTTCCAAATACCTGGCACTGGTATTCATTTTTAAGCATGAAAAAAAATGTTTTAATGTCGTTTTGCTGCTTAAAAGTGTTTAAACAATGCAAATATGAAAAAAAAAAAAAAGTAAACAATTAATTAAATGGGGGGTAGTTGGTAAATTGTTGGCAACAATGTGCAAACGTGGAACATGCCATAAAATCACAACATGCTTTTAATTTAAACGAGACTAAACCAATTTAACTTAAATGGAAAGCCCAATGTTTATAATGTGAAATGACCTTCATTATAATGTAATTGTAATGTATGTCAATAATAACATTGGAAAAAGACAGTTACGTACACCTGTAATAATACATGTAGGCATGATTTTCTTGATTTAAAAACAATTTATTCCATGTTTAGTTACCTTAAATCATTTTTTACTCAATGTTAACCTTTTCATTTTGTCATCATCCACATGTTTTGGCAACAAAGTCATATTACACCAGTTTCTCCTCTTGTGAAAGTCCATGAAGCAGTTCTGCTCTTGGGTAATGCAGGGGAACACATCACATTTGGAGCACCTGTTCCTCACAATGCCTTTACTTCCTGGCCTTTTGCAGTAGCTAACTCTGCCCAGCTCACTGGGCCTCTACCATGGAAAGAGTTGGCTTGCATGTTCTATGGATAAAATCAACATAAGTAAGCAGACTATCTAGGGTAAATACTACTACCTACAATTCCAATTATTGTACAATAAGAACAATATATCAAAGTGTTTTCACCATCTGTGAAGCATCTACAAGATATTATATTCCAACAAGAAAACATTGTCTAAACTGTAAGTGCATATTGACAAGAAAATGACACAGTACTGGACTAATATAATTTAGGTGACATTGTGATTCCGCTGTTAAAACTAATTTTAATTAACTAATAATTAACTAATAATCCAGATTACATTATAAAATTACAGAATGTCTGAAATGTCAAAATATTAATAAAATAAATACTTTCCCTTTTAAATCTAATAAATAATTGCAAACATTATCTAAGAGTAGCCTTGCAATTACAGTCCAGTAAGTTGAATGCACACAGTTCACCTCCATATTTGCATATAAACCTAACCCTATGGCAACAAATTAATTTCAGCATTTTACAAAAAAATAATTATATCCAAAATGGTTTGAATGATGAAAATTGAAAGTTTACTTGCCCCAGAATAAGCTTCAGGAATTCTTCCAAAATATTGAAAAATTTGTCCATTTTAGTTTACCTCAGATCACAACCTTTGCAGTGTCATAGGTCGGTGGGAAAGGGGTGGGCAAACAGGAATTCCTGCTTATGTGATGTAATCAAATAGTAATAATTAAAAAAAACAAAAAACATTTTCACCTTTAAAAAGTAAAAGCATGGATTTTGAAGTATTTCCTACTAAGAAAATGGAGATAAAGTAATTGTTACCACATGGCAACGCCATGCATAGAGGGTTAAGTACATTATTATGTGAAATATTGTTTTAAGGAGACTTCCTCTACTTTCTTAGCCATTGTCAGTTAGGCATTGTAATAGAAATATATTTTAGATTTGATAGATAGATAGATAGATTTGATTTATTGATTCATCAAAATGCATGAATAATATGCAATTAGAATTCCTAATGTAAATTTTGAGCCTACACAGGATCAGCGGGTATAGAGACTGGAGGATGAAGAACAAAATCCCATCATTTAAAATCATTAATATATGACATTTATTTCTTAGAAAAAGAGGAAACCCGCTCCCTTTGAATATCTTTTGTGGCTGAAAACAAAGCCTCCCGGGTGTCTGCAACCACCAAACATACAGATTAACAGGCTGCAAATCTACATGTGGGTGGGGGTAAGGTGGTGCTGGAGCTCTCCCTCCCCTCTGGTCTTCAACATCTCAATCACGTCCCCGGGCCCCGCCCCATTGTATTAGCCCCCAGAAAGTGATGGAAATCCTTTCACTGGCTGCCTGACCTCTAGTAATCCTGTTTCACAGACCAGCTCCCTGCTGAAGCCAACACAATGGCAGGCGCTCAGCCTCCTCCCAGTCGATATTCCAACAGACTTGATCGAGCAAATTAGTATCCTTTGGTAAGGGCATGACCAAAGACCTTTTCAACACCCTACCAGAATCAATAAAGACCAGTGAACAGCATGTCTCTTTCTTTTTTGTCCTTTTACTTCGCTTGCACTGTGTGTGTGTGACTTCTACCAGGGTTCAAGCTCCTGTGTGTGTTTCCTACAAACTGCCTCCACGACTGGGTGGAGATCAAAGGTTAAAATGGCTGATGGTCAATGTGTAATCAAGATTTTACCATTGCTTGTAGTAAGAGAGTTGTTACATGACGTGTGACTGAGGTTGGTGTGGGGTCAAAAAAAGAAAAAAAGACATCAAAAGTGAATTTAGAGACCAGGTAACTGCAAGTGATGCTGTGCATATTCTTTATTTTTTTAAGGTTTCTTTAAGGGTCTGGTGATGATTTTCTTTTTGCCATTAATCTCATGAAAAAGTTACATCCTGCAGTGAATTGAATGTAGTACTGTGTATCAGAGCCTAAATATCTTATTCTTTATTGTTGTCTATAATTGTCCAATTATTAAAATATTGAAATCATTTTAAACACTGTTTTCTAAAATAATAATAAAATAAAATACATATTATACTGTAGAATAGGGCTGATTTGAAAACAAAATCTATGGGAATTTTTATTCATTTTTACATAATTTCATTAAAAACATTTTGTGGGGGTCTGTAGCAAACAAAGTTGTTTTCTTAAGTCTGCAGAATATTATGTGAAGGCCAGGAGTCCTCTTCAGCAAGACAATATTTAATTTAAAATTGTGTTTTGATACACATTTTCTTTAATAAATACTGCACCTTCTGCAATTTGAAAATTGTAGTCGGCCATATTGCGATTTCGGTAAGATTTTGATCAGTTGTTCTGCCCTACAACATTTCAGTCTTCAAACTGTCACTGACTGAAGTTTTAAGATCATTTAAATGCCCAATGAATAACAACTCATTTGTCTGTATTCATGCATGTATTTCTGTTCAATGTAAATGCATTCATGTTTT
>NC_060170.1:648511-658912 GCF_021292245.1 Micropterus dolomieu | reverse complement strand
TAAACCTAACCCTATGGCAACAAATTAATTTCAGCATTTTACAAAAAAATAATTATATCCAAAATGGTTTGAATGATGAAAATTGAAAGTTTACTTGCCCCAGAATAAGCTTCAGGAATTCTTCCAAAATATTGAAAAATTTGTCCATTTTAGTTTACCTCAGATCACAACCTTTGCAGTGTCATAGGTCGGTGGGAAAGGGGTGGGCAAACAGGAATTCCTGCTTATGTGATGTAATCAAATAGTAATAATTAAAAAAAACAAAAAACATTTTCACCTTTAAAAAGTAAAAGCATGGATTTTGAAGTATTTCCTACTAAGAAAATGGAGATAAAGTAATTGTTACCACATGGCAACGCCATGCATAGAGGGTTAAGTACATTATTATGTGAAATATTGTTTTAAGGAGACTTCCTCTACTTTCTTAGCCATTGTCAGTTAGGCATTGTAATAGAAATATATTTTAGATTTGATAGATAGATAGATAGATTTGATTTATTGATTCATCAAAATGCATGAATAATATGCAATTAGAATTCCTAATGTAAATTTTGAGCCTACACAGGATCAGCGGGTATAGAGACTGGAGGATGAAGAACAAAATCCCATCATTTAAAATCATTAATATATGACATTTATTTCTTAGAAAAAGAGGAAACCCGCTCCCTTTGAATATCTTTTGTGGCTGAAAACAAAGCCTCCCGGGTGTCTGCAACCACCAAACATACAGATTAACAGGCTGCAAATCTACATGTGGGTGGGGGTAAGGTGGTGCTGGAGCTCTCCCTCCCCTCTGGTCTTCAACATCTCAATCACGTCCCCGGGCCCCGCCCCATTGTATTAGCCCCCAGAAAGTGATGGAAATCCTTTCACTGGCTGCCTGACCTCTAGTAATCCTGTTTCACAGACCAGCTCCCTGCTGAAGCCAACACAATGGCAGGCGCTCAGCCTCCTCCCAGTCGATATTCCAACAGACTTGATCGAGCAAATTAGTATCCTTTGGTAAGGGCATGACCAAAGACCTTTTCAACACCCTACCAGAATCAATAAAGACCAGTGAACAGCATGTCTCTTTCTTTTTTGTCCTTTTACTTCGCTTGCACTGTGTGTGTGTGACTTCTACCAGGGTTCAAGCTCCTGTGTGTGTTTCCTACAAACTGCCTCCACGACTGGGTGGAGATCAAAGGTTAAAATGGCTGATGGTCAATGTGTAATCAAGATTTTACCATTGCTTGTAGTAAGAGAGTTGTTACATGACGTGTGACTGAGGTTGGTGTGGGGTCAAAAAAAGAAAAAAAGACATCAAAAGTGAATTTAGAGACCAGGTAACTGCAAGTGATGCTGTGCATATTCTTTATTTTTTTAAGGTTTCTTTAAGGGTCTGGTGATGATTTTCTTTTTGCCATTAATCTCATGAAAAAGTTACATCCTGCAGTGAATTGAATGTAGTACTGTGTATCAGAGCCTAAATATCTTATTCTTTATTGTTGTCTATAATTGTCCAATTATTAAAATATTGAAATCATTTTAAACACTGTTTTCTAAAATAATAATAAAATAAAATACATATTATACTGTAGAATAGGGCTGATTTGAAAACAAAATCTATGGGAATTTTTATTCATTTTTACATAATTTCATTAAAAACATTTTGTGGGGGTCTGTAGCAAACAAAGTTGTTTTCTTAAGTCTGCAGAATATTATGTGAAGGCCAGGAGTCCTCTTCAGCAAGACAATATTTAATTTAAAATTGTGTTTTGATACACATTTTCTTTAATAAATACTGCACCTTCTGCAATTTGAAAATTGTAGTCGGCCATATTGCGATTTCGGTAAGATTTTGATCAGTTGTTCTGCCCTACAACATTTCAGTCTTCAAACTGTCACTGACTGAAGTTTTAAGATCATTTAAATGCCCAATGAATAACAACTCATTTGTCTGTATTCATGCATGTATTTCTGTTCAATGTAAATGCATTCATGTTTTTACTGAATGTTTGCATATGTCCACTTTTTCTGTGCTGTATGTTTAAAGCATGCTCAATAAATATTTTGATTCAATCAAATACATATGTACGTTTTTCCTCTTTCTGGTTTCACTTTCACATTTGTAGTTTAACTACTGTAGAATTGTAATGACACAGCTATAAAAGTCAAGCCTAAAGTACAACATCTATATTCATAAAGAAGATACTGAGAAAAGACAGACATCTATGGTATTTGTGTTGTTGAATTACACTTTTATTTGGTACTATGGTATGTGTTCCACTAGTTTTTAGCAAATTTTATTTAGTGAATTGTATCAGCAAGAACAAGAATAGCTGCATGAACATGTAAATTTCAAATATAGGCAAATAACCACATCACTACTGTAAAAACATTCTTAGAGCAGGGAAAGCTGCCAGATAAAATGCAAAGACAACAAGCGGGTTCCACATGAGAATATGTGATTCCTGCACTACTGTGTTAATGTAGCTACTCTAAATTTGTAGAAAACAGACTTCAGATCAAGCTGCTGCCTGCACATGGATCCCCAGCTCCCTCTCCTCCGTGTGGGCTAATCCATTTTCACAGAAATGTATCTCTCTGCCATTTTCAGTAACATTAATTACATCGAGCCTATGTAACCAACACATCACCAGCAAGCTATAATTGTACATTAAGTGCAGTGCATGCATAATTTTACTCTGTGTGGTAAATAGCACTCTGTCACTGAAGCCACAGCTGTTGTTGTAAAAATGTTTCAGTGTTAATTAACACTCTGAACCATCCAACATGCATCGATTATCATCTGTTATGTTTAAGACGGTGAGGTGATGCAATGCAGCAAAGGACTAAACAGGTTTCTGATGCAGAAAGTTTCATTTTTCATTCATTTTTGATAATAAATAAAGATATTAGGAAAAGAGGGACAGGTGTCATAATGTCAACCAGTTGTTGAGCAGTTAAATAACATATTCACCAGAAATGCAACAAATCCATAGTATAAAGTATAAATATAAAGTATAAAAGTATAAAGCAGCAGGAATCATACACTGTGTTGTGTTCTGCATGTTGTTTGTGAGTCAAAGTCCAAATCGTCATCATTTCACAGGGAAACAAAATCAAGTGAGTTTAAAAACTTTAATAATAAAACATGCAACAGAATATAACAGAATATAAGAAAAACACAGTTTCCTAAATTAGCATGAAATGTTGACATTGGATGTAAATTGCAGAACTGATCAATGTGAGCATAATTCTCAGAAAAAAAACCCCAGTTAAAACAGTTCATAGTCTGCAATCATGAAAAACTGATCATGAATTTTTATATGAACTAAAACATACAATGTCTTGGGGTGAAGGGGCCACTGACGTGCTGAAACAAGATTTCTAAACTATGATGGTTTCAATGGGACCAATTACACACACTTTGGCCTTCCTGACACATTTATGACACCAAGATACTCCCCTCTCACTGTTGCTCTTTTGTCTCTTGAGGAATGTGTCTTAATTGTCAATATTCAATAATCACCAGCAGTACCCTGCAGAGACTCGGTCTCTCTATCAGTCTGTTCTCTGCTGAGCACAATGTTCAACCATGCAGCTCCACCAGGCCCTTCTGTCCAAATAGCTACATCACTGGGAAGTTGTTTCAGTGTCAAACAGTGTCCTCTAACTGTTCAGCTGCTAGAATCCAGATGAGAGATAAGAAGAGCTGTTCAACATGTTGATATCTGAGGCACCTTCAACTATTACAGTGCAGATCAGTGCTATGACTGTAAGTGAATATTGGCATGTGGATGTGTTCAGGGCGGGAGCATTATCAAGCATGCCAAGTTTGGCACAGATTCGAGCATGAACAGTGAAGTAACAATGACTTCCTGTTTCATGGTGAAGCATGGAGCTTTGCCACTACGCCACGGACAAGCTGTGAAACCAAAACTCACAAGCTTCAGAACAAAACATCAACCATGTCTTAAGGGTTGTCTAGGATAGTTTTTAAATGAATGTCATAGGTTTGCAAAGTGAAAAAGCCCAAAGGGAGTTCCCATCTCCCACAGAAAACTCTGCTCTGAACTGCCTGAAAACAGCTCGTTTGTAGTCCAGCTGCTTCCCTTTCATCCCTGCGACGTCACAGGGATGAAGCAGCTACTCCGACACACCCTCAAAAACAGCGGTGGAAAACCACTGAGCTGCAGCACACACCTCTCCTCTCCCTTCCAAACACTAGCTACCTTCCAGGCAGTCAGTGGACAGGAAGTTGTTCCTGTGATGTAGAGACAGAGCTCAGTTAAAACTTTATGGATGAAAGATACTTTTGTTACAGATTAATATCTCACCACTCTGAAACTCTTGCTCCAGTTCATGTTGCCAAGCTGGTCAGCAACATGTACAGCTGAACCCAAGCTTCTCACTGACCTGCTCTTCTCTGCTTCTGATTGGCTACTAGTCCTTAACTAGGAACTGCGCATGTGCAACTCCCAACAAAGATCATTTAGAGACAAGATGTATCACTCCGTAGCTAAAACGAAACCTTCAGCACAGGGTGAAAAGAGGAGCTGCAGCAATGTGCAGTATGACAAAAATATGGTGTTTTTGGAAAATGAAACCATGTAAACCTGTTCTGGTACAACCCCTAAATAAGAACCTGAAAATTAGCATAATACCACCTCTTTAAGTAACGGAGCCTGTAAAAGGCCATAAATGGACTGAAATTGCATGTTTAAATTGAAATGGCTGACTTCCTGTTTGGTTTTAAGTATGGCTGCAAGAGGCTTTTTAGTGCGTCTTGGGATGATACAAGTGCCACAAATGCATCTAGGTGAAACAGGGTGTGCTGAACAGTGACTTTCTGCTGCCAGTAGGTGGCGCTATGAGTAATTTGAGTGAATTTGGCCTGTCGATGTGTTCAGGGCGTGACCCTCATCAACATGTGAAATTTGATACAGATCTGAGCATGTACAGCGAAGTTTACACAACTTCCTGTTTTATGGCGAATCATGCATTTTTTACGCATTTTTTTACACGCCCATTGATGAAAACTTATTGATGAAGAAATTTTTGTGCTTTTTTGTGTGTCCTGATATGATACATATCACACAAAATTTTGGGCATGTGGGTTGAACGTGGCGCGAGGGCTAATTTCTTTCAGTTTTGGTGATGGAGCCATTTTGCCACACCCATGCACGTGACCTATATGACACATAATGTTTTGCCACTTCTGACTTGTGTGCTAAGTTTCATGAGTTTTTGTGAGTGAGAAAGAAACAAAAAAGGAAAGTAAGAATTATTTCAGTTTCAACAGGGTCCTCACATTTTTCATGCTCAGGCCCTAATCAATAAAAACCTAGACAACATCACAACCACAAGGTGGCCAAAATGGCCAATCATAAATAAGCAGTAGTGTGTGAGTGGATCACCAATTAAAAATACACTCAGTTATAAACATCAGGTATATATACACAGGGTCACAGCGTCACTGAAAACAGGAGCAGTCCATGTCAAATGGAGGGGGACGGACACATGGATCTAATATCAACAGGTAAATTATTCCAATGTGCTGGGACTTGCTCTTTTTTTTCTTCAACTTTATGCAGAGTGTCATCATTAGGTTATTACACAAGAACTTGAGTTTCTGTCCAGTACCTACTTTATTATGTAAGAGCCAATCTTCTAAGATTTTGAAATCAGACTCAAGAGAAGACTGGATTTGTGGTAGATCAGGATTAGATGTATAAATAACAGTGTTGTCAGCATAATGTTGAGAACAACAGTTTTGAAAACTGATGGTAAATTGCTTACATAAATTACTTAGCTGTACTAAACTACCTGATTAGGAATATATGATTTAAAAGCATTGACTTCTGACCTGAGATGCCTGCTCAGGATCAATATGTACTTTATTACCTTGCCCCACTAGGCTTTTAATATAATTAGAACTAAACAGATAAAACGTAGTGTGGAATTGTATTAGGTATTGTGCATTTTTTCTATTATAGGTAAAGGCCCATTTAAACTCCTGCGTAGGGTCTACGTGCGTAGCTACGCCGTAGGCTAAGCACGTAGCCATGCATTTACTTGTGTGTAGGTGTGTCCATCATTCTGCAATTTCACCCCCAAACGCTAGTCGGCAGCAGCGCCACAGCGTCCACTGTGTTGACTTTTGCCAGGCGAGCTGGCTAACTTCCGGTTTAGCCCTCCGCTAACGTAAATGGAGGTAAAATTGTAAACGTGCAGCTGGTGTAGCCTTTGCAAATGTTAGCGACCGAATGGATCACATTCTGAAAGTGAAATGAGTCATTTTGCTCGGGTTGTGACGGTAAAATATATTAATCCACCATATGTTACAGCCGCTGTTTTGGCCGATAGTAAAAGTTACTTCAAAGCACAGGCACTTCCTGTCGGCTCGGAGGCATTGCGAGGCTACCCAGCTGACCAATCACAGAGCTTACGGTCCGCTTCGACTCGATGTGTAGTTACATTTTTGAGGAGGTGCACATCAGGCTACAGCGTAGGTGACGGTGTAGGGTAGGGGGCTACGCAGAAGCTACGCCGTTGATTTGACGCAGAAGTATAAATTGCACTTAACTATCAATACTACTGCCAGTATTAGACGGCTGATACAGCACTGTGGCTCAGTGGATAGCACTTCACAGCAAGAAGGTCCTTGGTTCAAACCCTGGCCGTCCTGGGCCTTTCTGAGTGGATTTTGCATGTTCTCCCCATGTCTGCGTGGGTTTCCTCCAGATGCTCCAGTTTCCCCCACCATCAAAAACATCAGTACCATTGACCAAGGCAGTGGCTCAGATATGGAGTTGTGTCGCGGGTGCTGTGGCTGCCCACTGATCCCTTGAATGATGGGTAAAATACATAGAATGAATTTCACTACATATATGTGATAATAATGTACCTTTACCATTCTGGTTTTAAAAAATCTAGTTTCCTCATCATTTTCCTGCACAGTCATCCACTAGGATCTTGTACATGCATGTTGCTCTAATACAATAAGCTAAATTGTGGTTTAAAAGGGAAATTAAATAAACAAGCTGAAGGATGATTGTTTTGAAGGAGCACACCTGTCATTAAAAGAAATACTAAAATAACAGCTAACTATTGTACAGTGTGACCAACAGGCAAAGCATGTTGGTAGCACAGAGGTATCCCCTTGATGCCTGAATGTATTTGCAATTATATTTCCAAATGTTAAAAAAAAAATACTATTTATGCTTTGCTTTCAAGATGACACTGAATTAAGTGGAGATTATTAATTTGTCTATAGCACATAGAATAGATATAAATTTAGGCGTAATGCAAATTAGCGACAACAGGCATAAACCAGTGCTTGCATAAAGTTCCTACGTATCAAATATGCCCTAACTGGCGTCTGGGGAATACATCAGTATGTTGCAGTCTGGATGGAAGCGGTGTGATGCAAATTTGCGACAATCTGTATTTAGGGGTTAAGTTCTGTATGTGTGCATTGTTGCACTTGGCTGATTGGATTAAGTGTATGGTGAATGCCTTGGTCAGATATTTGTGAAGACAAGCAGCAGAACATTGGCAGTGTTTAGTGGCCATACTTTTTCACAACAGATAAATGACACCTTTCCCTCTGAGCAGCTGGCCTCTGTGAACTCGTCTGCTCTGATAAAGAATCAATAGTGTTGTTGCTCCTTACAGGAGGCCGCCTATAGACTGATCACTGTCTTTTTGTGGACAGCCATGCTGTCCATGTCAGTATTAGACTTATTAGGTAAACAAGACGCCATTACTGTCTTTGTAAACCTGCCCAGTAATGGCCATTCATGCATCCATCCATCTGTCCATTTTCTGCTGGGTCATGCAGCAGACTACACAAGGTAACCCTGAGAGCCTTCTCTCCATTCTCAATTCCAACACATTCCATTCCAATCTGATAGGCAGTCCACCATAACTGACTCATTTCAACCAGACGGAACAGCAGATATACTTGACTTGACCTCTATTGTGTTATATGGTAAATGGTAGATGGACTGTACTTCTATAGCTCCTTTCTAGTCTTTCGACCATTTAAAGCGCTTTACACTACATGTTCACATTCACACACATTCATACTGTACACTGATGACAGAGGTTACTGTGCAAGGTGCCAGCTGCTCATCAGAAAGACACTAATCATTGCACAGTGGGTGCATGGGCAGGTAGGTAGGCAGGCAGGTAGACCAGCCTTTCATTCGGATAGTGCCGTGCTGTCAAGATGGAAAGAGAATTTCAACGACAATTATAACAAAAAATGCTTACATACCCTACAGTGCCTACCTTAGCTTTAAGGCCCCCGGCTGCTTTATTTTTGTTAGTACTTGCTTCATGAATAAAGCTGAAAAGTTGATGAGTGTTCAGGGACCTTCCATATGTGTCTGTGGCAAATGTCAAGCACCTACTTGTTTACAGGCAACACTGTTTATCACAAATTGGGCTTGAGTGAACAACACTTCATTCACCACTGGGAGGCTATGGACCAAAACCAGTATCGTCATTGATAAAAGCTCTCTACAAACAAATTACAATCTTTTCATTGTACAAGGTACAAGGTTGATTTATTTGTCACAATACTCCCTTTTGCTACATTGCAGACAATATATATTAATAAAGAAGCAATTATAAAAATGGTAAACAGAAATAAACTATCATCAGTGGAGCAGTGCTGAGGATGAATTAGAGTTTAAGAGTCTGATAGCTTGGGGGGGAAAGCTGCTCTGCAGTCTGGTGGTGTGGCAGCAGAAACTTCTAGATCTCTTCCCAGAAGGCAGCAGGGTGAACAGGCAAAGGATACATGCACAGTGTATGTACTCTACATAGGGTTGGATGTTGATTTCATTGTCGAGATGATAGTGGAGTTTTGGTTCAATGCCAAATGGTAATTTTTAAAATCTAAACATTTATGATTCATTGAAAAAAAAAGAAGCCCAAGTTGTCAAATGTTGCACAAGAACATTGCCTCATTAAATAGAATAAAAGTGGCAAAACCTTTATTTAAATCAGGAACAACAGTATCTGTTGAAAGAATAGGTAGACTGGTATGACTCTGGTGGTTCTTTAATAAATCATTGGAATTTATATTTAAGTTATATATTATATATCCAGTTGCCTTCCCCTACTATCAACTTTATCTTTTCTATACAGTTGTGTATTTCGTCAGTTGTGAGGAAAGGAGCCCTGTCCCCATTCCTACCATGAGATAAAATCAATTCCTTGTCATGTCCATAAGCAGCAGTTCCAGAAAGAAAAGAAAACTATAAAGAACTAGAAGAACCCCCTCAGGAGTTTTATCAGAGCCATTCTCTGGACTTCTTCTCCCATGAGAGGGTCAAGAGTGGTGAGCAGACACTTTCTTTTCTGAAGGAGGGCAGCCAGACAAACTCAGCTAATAGAGAGGAGCTCTCCAGGGAGCTAAGAGGGAAGAGATCCTAGATTTATTGTCACTCCCTGAATAAACACTGTTGCAACAGTTACAACAATGCAGTGCGGTTTTGGATAAATGTCAGTTTTGGACCAACTTGAATACTTGTTGACAGAAAAGAAAAAGAAAACATATCTTCCCTCACAAGTTCCATTCTTTCCATTCAGAAATGTTGATTCTGGTGATGTTGGGATTAGGCTACAGGCTGCAACGGGTTTGTATTTATTTAAAACCCTGTAAACTTGGGATTGTAAAAAATCAGGTGGCGACCTTGGGTCCATTTTCTGCAGGGCAGCGTGTCTTGCCAGTGAATGGCTGGACGCAGCGGGGCTTGCAGGCACCTGGCTGGACGGCCCAGGCGCTCCACAATGCCGTCTGGGGGGTAATTACCAAAAGGTATTCTTTAAAAAGACCAGATGGGAATGAGGTCCCACCCCACCCCATCATTTACAACAGAACCCTATTCATTGGCATACTTAATCCACCCACCGGTTAGCTCTTTCAGAGTCCGCTGTTGTTGCACTTGTTCCTTTATGCTAATTCAGCCTCACCCCACACCTCCCTCACAAATAGAGAGAGAGCGAGAGAGAGAGGGAAAGTGAGAAAGACATAAGTGCCTCAAGGGACTCAAAAAGGATTATTCATTTTCAAATTGTTTCCGCCAGAGCAAGTACAGTAACATTTGTACCTCCCCTCCTCTTTTTTCTGTCTCTCTGCTGCCCTGAAGTGCTGTTTGGCTCCTTGAGGAACTCTCACAGAGGGGAAGCTGAGTGACAGCGGGAGGAAAACAAAGGGGGAAGGGCGAGAGACCTAGGCAGAGACAGAGAGAGCGGCCTTTATAGACAAGGTCAAGTCAGGGTTCAGGGTTCATGGTGGCACCAGCTGAGGGTGGGTGGGAGGGGTACATGTTATTTTGTGGGCATATATATCTGTTTCGTTTCCAGCTGGAATGCCCCCCCCCCCCCCCCCCCCCCCCCCCC
>NC_060170.1:633321-648491 GCF_021292245.1 Micropterus dolomieu | reverse complement strand
GCCCCCGGGGGGGGGGGGGGGGGAGGGGTACATGTTATTTTGTGGGCATATATATCTGTTTCGTTTCCAGCTGGAATGCCCCCCACCCACCCCCTACGCCACTAGTGCTACCCCAATCTAGTTAACCAGGACCCCCCCACTTCCAGCATCCCCAGAGAATACATAATCAGATCCTCCCTCTTTTTATAACCATGTTCCCTTCTGCTCATCACAGGCTAATGTTTAATCAAACTTTGATGACTGGTACTGTGACATGTTCCTGTTCAGTTTTCAGTATCTGAATAAATGATAAAGAGATAAGTAGTTAAAATTAGGATAAACACAATTGAGGCCTTTTGTCAATTTTGAGAAAAAGTGCAAGAACATGTCAGTGTTTACATACCAAGTCTGGTTTAAGCTAATAGGACATTTTTGCAGTAAGAATGCGAGTAAATGTGGATTGCTCAGTAAAGTAAGTTGAAACGTGATGTTTCAGTCAATTTTAGAAAAAGCTATACAGTATACCAGAAATTAGGTTAATCTGTTTATTCAAGAACGTTTGTATAAACACAGAGATAGCAAATAACACAAGCTCCAGCAAGGTTACCTCTTCTCAAAGGAGGCAAAGAAAAATCTGAATACCAAAAGGTAAACACAGGTATAAAAAAGTTGGTACATGAATACTGTCAATAGATGGACCATGTCTCATGTTCAAATACTTTCCTATAGGTTTCTTCCATAGCTGATATGCTAGCTGTTCATACAATTCATTACAAAAAGAATATTTAAAAATGTTGGATTGGAATTTGAATATCATCACACGTATGCTAGTGTTTGCCTTGTCTGTGTTTCTCTAGCAGTAAGCAGATGAAAACTGAATATTTGCTTATATATAACATCTAACAGTGAGATAAAATGATACATTTAGGTAAATTAAAACAATCATTGAACCTTTTTCAGTAACATAAATCTTTCTTTATATAGAATAGATTAAATACAATAAACAATAAAATGCTCTTGTTTATTATGTTTAACTGCAGCCAGTTCTGTCAGGTGAAAAGCCAGGGCTCTGCCAAGACATAAAAATATATACATCCAGTAAGTGACTTAATGCTGTGTTCAATATTAAGCACTAGGTCAAATGATGAGTGAATAAATCACAATTCAATTCAAAGCAATTAATTTCAATTATCTCATTGCGCTTTACACATAGAGCAGGTCTAGACCGTACTCTTTGTGATATCATTTACAGATACCCAACAATTCCCACCAAGAGCAAGCACTTGGCGACACAGGCAAGGAAAAACTTCCTTTTACGAGGCAGAAACCTCAAGCAGAACCATGGCTCAGGGTGGGCGGCCATCTGCCTCGACTGGTTGGGGGTGAAGGAGAGAGAGGGAGAGAGAGAGAGAGAGAGAGAGAGAGAGAGAGAGAGAGAGAGAGAGAGAGAGAGAGAGAGAAGATTTGGGACGGTGGGGGGAGCAGCCAAGACAATATCCACACAGAAATAAAGACAGCAAAGGTTGGTAAACACTGAAAAATTAATAGTGGTACTGATAATTACAATATTGTCAATGATAATAATAATAACAAAAGGACTAGTAATAGCAATTGTAGCAAAAGGTGTTGAGCAGGAACACGGGGGCAACCAGGGCCTAAACACCTGCAGAAAATGATGGGAGGAGAGAGGAAAGAGAAGAGAAAGCACAAGACTACGGGAAAGGGAAGAAGTCGAGTTAGTAACATGCATTAATGGGATGAGGTTGCATACGGATGGAGAGAGAGAGGAGCTCAGTGCATCATGGGAAGTCCCCTGGCAGTCTAGGCCTATAGCAGCATAACTAAGGGATGGTTCATTTCTTAAATGTGGAGATGGTGTCTGCCTCCTGAACCCAAACTGGAACCTGGTTCCACAGGAGAGGAGCTTGATAGCTGAACGCTCTGGCTCCTAGTCTACTTTTGGAGACTCTAGGAACCACAAGTAACCCTGCATTCTGGGAGCGCAGTGCTCTGGTGGGGTAGTAAGGTGCTATGAGCTCTTTAAGATAAGATGGTGCCTGACCATTAAGAGCTTTGTAGGTAAGAAGAAGGATTTTAAATTCTATTCAGGATTTTACAGGAAGCCAATGCAGAGAAGCTAAAACAGGAGAAATATGATCTCTTTTCCTGGTCAGAACACGCGCTGCAGCCACGTGCAGTCTTAATGGACTTCTGCAAGCAGCCTGATAATAAAGAATTGCCGTAATCCAGCCTAGAAGTAACAAATGCATGAACTAGTTTTTCTGCATCATTTTTAGACAGGATGTTCTTGCAATATTACGTAGGTGACAAAAAGGGGTCCTTGAAATTTGCTTAGTGTGAGACTTCCAAGATTCCTCACAGTGGTGCTGGAGGCCAGGGCGATGCCATCCAGGGAAACTATATCTTTAGATAATGCGTCACGGAGGTGCTTAGGCCCCAGAACAATAACTTCAGTTTTATCTGAGTAGGTCATCCAGGTTTTAACATCCTGAAGACGCATTTGGAATTTAGGTAACTGATGAGTTCCATCTGGCTTGATCGATAGATATAACTGAGTATCATCTGCATAACAATGAAAGTTTATGGAATGTTTCCTGATAATATTGCCTAAAGGAAGCATATATAAAGTGAGGATTGGTCCGAGCACAGATCCTTGTGGAACTCCATGACCATGCATACATGGAGGACTCGTTAACATGTACAAACTGAAATCGATCTGATAAATAGGACTTAAACCGGCTTAGAGCAGTTCCTTTAATGCCAATGAAATGTTCCAGTCTCTGTAATAGGATCTGATGGTCAATGGTATCAAATGCAGCACTAAGATCTAATAAAACCAGTACAGAGACAAGTCCTTTGTCTGATGCAATGAGGAGGTCGTTAGTAATTTTCACCAGTGCTGTCTCTGTGCTATGATGAACTCTAAATCCTGACTGAAAATCCTCAAATAAACTATTGCTCTGTAGAAAGTCACACAGCTGTTTGGCGACTGCTTTCTCCAGAACCTTAGAGAGAAATGGAAGGTTAGGTCTATAGTTGGCTAACACATCTGGATCAAGTTTGGGCTTTTTCAGAAGAGGTTTAATTACAGCTACTTTAAAGTACTGTGGTACATAGCCTGTTGATAAATATAGACTGATCATATCTAGTAGAGAAGTACTGATTAAGAGTAAACTTCTTTAAGCAGCCTAGTTGGGTTGGGTTTAGGCAACAAAACTACATGGTTAAGGTTAGGAAAAGATCATGGTTTGGGTTAAAATAACTATGCAGGTCAGTTAACACGTAAGTTAACTAGAACTGCACTTTTACTGGTCACCGGGACATAAAAACTACATGAATAGAATCAGCATTAAAATCTGAAAAAAATTGCTGAAAGAGTTGGACAACTTTGCCCCAAAATAAGGTTTAAAAAGCGCTTTTCCCAACCGGTTTTACTTCTACGACGCATGCGTCATCACTTCCGCGCATGCGTAGCAAAGGTAAAATGGACCCTTATGTCAGTGGAACCACGCGATTGGCTGAAATATGATTCCCGCTTTGGCTGTTAAAAGCAGACGATTGACTTTCTAGCAGTTACAGGCTTTCCCTAAAGAGTTGTATGGAGGATGTGATTGGGTGGCATGTCTCCTCTAAATTGTTTGTTTGCAGTGGGCAGCCGCTGTGCAGCACCCGGGGACCAGGTCCAGATCTTTATCAGTGTCTATGGCACTGACTGAAGAACATGTTTTGGATGGTGGAGGAAACCAGAACACCCCCACAAAGACACGGGCAGAACATGCAAACTCCACACAGAAAGCCCGGGACGACCGGGGTTAGAACCCGGTACCTTTTTGCTGTAAGGCCATAGTGCTATCCACTGGACCACAGTACACCATTACAAATAGAATTGGCTGCAGTATTTTCCTGGTTGGGGTGTGAAAGAACAAGGCTTTCGATGAGTTATAAATTAGTTTAGGTTTAGATTTGATTAGTAGGCTTGAATAGAAGATAGCTGCAACTCCAACTCCTCTGCGGGTGCCTCGAGGAATGTAAGTATAATAAATGAATGGGGAGTGGATTCGCAGAGAAGCGCAGAGAGAAGCGTATAAGACAGCAGCCTGTTCTCAGGCGTCACATATACACACTTTGACAAAGCCGTGTCTATATGCAAAACAGCGATTTTGCGTGTATAGTAGACGCACCCAGGTGCGTGTGTATGACACGCATCCAGGTCGTGTGTGTATGTGATGCCCCGGGATGACCGGAAATGCTACTAGCGTTGCTAGCTAGCTAGCGATATTTTTGTTTAAGGAGTTGACAGCCCCCCCGAGGCAACTTACCCTACCCCTAACAGTCACAGAAGTTAGTACCTAAACCTAAGTCAGTAAATATAAACTACGGTGTCCGACATTGTTTTTGCATATGTACACACCGACTCAACATTAATCTTAGTGACCTCCGATTGGCGTAACCGGGAGTCATTACCGCCGACTTGAATAACAATCTTACTGTATTTACGTTTATCCTTAGCCAGCAGTTTCAAATAAGACTCAATGTCTCCCGCTGTCGCCCCAGGGATGCACTTAACTATGGCTGCTAACTTCACGTTTCTCAAAATTGAGCTGCCGATGATCAGAGTTGGTTTCTCAGCGGGTGTGTCACTGAGTGGGAAAATCTGTTAGAAACATGAACACTGTAGTTTTCTCTGGACCCCTTCCAAATCTGACCAGTGATGACATGTATATATATGTACAAACATAAACACTTGGTCATAATAAGCTATATAATAATTAACCTATATGGCTGTTTCTGGATGGAGTCCACAAAACATTTTAACAAGTAGGCCACAGTGCAGTAAAGTTTGTATATATTCATGCAACCGTGCAAAATGCAGTCACGAATCTTTACAGGTGAGTTGAGTTCAAAATGACTGAATTTATGATGGGTGCAGTTGACCCATGAGTACTGAGTACTTACATAATAATGTAGTTATGACTACTGAGTACTCATGGGTTGGAACGCCAACATGTTGACAGGCATCATGGCGGGTGTGATCCTATCACAAGATGGTCTCTACTTTGTAATGATTGTAGTGACCCCAGTCATTTCCTCTTGTAAACATGGTCCATGATGAGCTTTATCAGGAATTAAAGCAGCACTCGGTAACTACTGAACACACAATGCAAAACCTTCTGCGTCTCTCTGTACTCCCCTATGCCCCGCCCACCAAACCCACAAGAAGGAGCCGGTTGCCCTGGAAACCTCATCCCGCATAGGGCTCGCTCTCCATGGAGAGTCTGTCTGCTGTTGGCAAAGGAGAAATGTGCAGTTCTTTCATTGCTGCTGGTTGTTTCTCAGACATTGTGTTGCAAAACTTCTGAAGCCGCGAGTTGAAGATAGGCATGCATGAGCAGTGACTGACACTGCGTTAGAGATGGCTCCTAGCTTTGATTGGTTGTTTTGTTCAGGGAGAGGTGGATTCTTGCAAATGGCATTAGGAGCAGTTGGAGAAGCCAGAGGAATATGTACTGCTGTCAGGATATAGTGACAGTTTCAGCAAATATGAGAAAAAGATATTTTTATAAAAGCTACCTACTGCAGCTTTAATAGCCATATTTTTGTAAAATGTGTTAATAATAATATAATCATGGGCAAAAGTTCATGGGAATAGAAAGAATAAAAGTGTGAAAATCTTTTTCATGACAGAAACCTTGTACACTACATGGTGCCAAGCTCTTTTCTCCTGCATGTATTTGAAAATTGTTAATCACTTGTGAGAGTAAAACTTTGGAGCATGGGGAGACATTTAACAGTTTCTAAAATAAAATGAGTGACACAAAGATTGCTGCAGCAGTTGACCAGCCTGAGCATGTACAGTACATTTTAGCAGCTTCTTCTCCAGCCAGGCTATTTGTATTCTGATGATGAATATTTTATTGTTTTCGAAAGTGCTGTTCAAAAATCAAGCCATAAATGAATATCCATAGTCAGCGTTGCTCTTGACTAGCATTGTATTGACTGCCAAGTCACTGAGAGCCTTTCAAAAAAGACTTTTATATGAAAATCAGGGAGCTTGGGATGAAAGACAGAAACGCAACAATATCCTGCAAATTTTGTCCTTTATCTGAGAGGGATTACTCCATTAGGGAAATTTATGGAAATGCAGCTGATTTTACTTTGTTGGACTTTCATTTATGTAGCAATATCATTTTATAACCTGAACAAAAGTATGTGATTTATTTTGAATTAAGATCAGCAGAGGCAGTTGTGCATTTAAATGGGCAATTTTGTGTTCATACAAAGTAGCAAACCTTTTGGCAACAACTTCCTGCGCCAGATAACAAGGGTCACCCGAAACACTACATTAACTGGCCCCCATGCTACTTTCACTGCAGTTTTAAGTGGCCCAAATCTGTTTTCTATCATTCACATGTGACAAGGTGAACAGGCCATGGATGGAGTTTGCCCAGTGGGCCTTAAGTTAGGATTGTTTTGTGTAACTATTATTTGCAGTAGAGTTGCTTAATGTGTCGCTGTTTGGTACAGGTGCACAGGCGTTAGTGTCTGTTCGTGCTGCTGGGTGTCACTGACTGTGGTCACTACACTAAAATCAGCTGCTGCTCCTCTGGGGTTGGTCTACACTCTACTAAGGCCAACACTATGTTGTTTTTATTTTTTAAGTAAAAATAATCAGCCATATGGGCACAGAGAGGTCAGAGATCACTTTGCAGCCACTGCTGACCTCACTTTAGGAGGAGGATAAACACCCTGAGTTGAGTTTAATAAAATAGGGACCTAGCATCAGAACCTTTAGTATGACAGTTTGTGAATGGTCACAGTTCATGATCAACAAAACTAATTAATACTAAGATGTCTACTGGCCATGATGTTGTATCTACAGAGGGTTTTTTGAATGCAATGAAATGACTTTTAGATAACACCAGGGGTGGGTGTTTATTTCCTATTGATACTCCGATTTGTGAGCTGGTGAGCTGTTAATGCATTTAGATTCAACTCATTGTTCAGTGGGCTGCTTAACAGCAGCATTAAAAATTCAAGAAGCTGTCAAGTTCACATTCTCCTTTTCACCATTTCCACCTTTCTGCACTGTGTCTTCTGGGTTTGATTTTCACAAAAAAAAAAAATAACCTCATGGTGAAACACTGTTCAGCAGCCAGTTCTCTCTCATGAACATATGTAAGTCACTTCCTTTCAAAGCAGTTTGCACTTTCAGCTGCTCTACCATGCAACCATAAGGTCAACCTGACTAAAATAAATACAGCAAAAATATTTTTCACTGTCCACTGAGAGAAGTATGAAAAAATATATAATATATATTTCTACACAATACTTCTTTTTCACTCCTATAGTCAAAAAAGCAATAGGAAAGAGAACATTTATTTTTAAGGCTCCTTCAGACTGGAATAACTTACCTTCAAATATACGATCTTTAACATCATTTCACATTTTTAAAAATAGTTTGTCTCCTTATTTTGAGTTAAACTGTTTATGTTTCAGATGATACTATACCTATATATAATTTACAAGTCACTATATTCTTTATTCTATGTTATGTTTTTGCGGGCAAGTATTTGTTCATAGCCTCTGTGTGGCTATCAAGTGGTTGTATTAACTTAAATACTTATGTTTTTTTGTTTTGTTTTGTGTTATGTTTGTTGTTGATGTTGTTGTTGTCTTTGTTATAGTGTGTTGATTGTAGTATTGTCTATGTCTTATTATTGTAATGTATTTGATTTGTCCTTATTTCTTTATTGTAAATTATATTAGGACCCTCTCAAAAACGAGATGGTTCATCTCAAGGGGTTTATCCTATTCAATAAACTTATTCCAATATATAACCAATAAACTAAAAATTTTGAACTAGAAACTGAACTAAAATTCCGGTGCCAATTAAAGGTAGTAGCCCTGTTAGGTTCCCTATTTTACTGTTTAACTGTTGAATTGATGTAGAAACACTAATCAACAGTATGATCACATGTGTTTTGTATTTGTCATTAATTGGGGGGTGGTGATTGCGCAGTGGATAAGACCCATGTCTTTGGTGTGAAAGACTCAGGTTCAAATCCACTTTGACACCAATGTGTCCCTGAGTAAGACACTTAACCCCTAGTTGCTCCAGAGGCGTGTGATAAGCGATTGTAAGTTGCTTCAGATAAAAGCGTCAGCTAAATGAACAAATTTAGATCACTAAAATGCATCCATTTTTTGATTTAGTTTGGAGGAATTTTGTAAGGATCAAAACATTCAGCAGTCTTCCGCACCATTGTATGCTTTTGAAAATGTTACTAAGTCATGTCAAATGTAAGTGATTTGTAGTGCTAAAACATGCCAAAACACTTGTTTATCTTTGGAAGAAGAGCGAGACAGATGTGCTTTTCAGTGGATTATAGCTGTGTTGTCATCACATGCTTTCCAATATAAACACTGCAACGCTGAACACATTCAGAAAGACATAAAACAACATTTATGCTTTGCAGAATATTGTATTTCGACTCCTTCCCACACAATCACCCCCACCCCAAATAGCCAGCAGCGAGGGAGGACAGAGGGCAGATCTCTAATACCACTCCATCCTCCCCCCCTGTACAACTTCCAGCCCCACCCCAGCAGCACTCCCCCTCATGTTCAGCCTCCCCAGCAGGGTGTTTACCCTGCCACATACTTTATCAGTAAATAAATAATGGCAACATAAAGTGCAGTGTGGAACAGGAGCTGAGATTGGATAACAGTCAGGAAGGCGTGGTGGACTGTAAAATATTAATGATCCTGATTACTTTCTGCAGTGGTGACACAGGCTTCCTGAAATGCGTCATGACAGGGACGGGCTTTGTTGTGGGTGAGCTGCAGCAAATTAGAATAGAGGGTTGTTGAGATCAGAGGACACATCAAACAGAAATGTCAGCAAAAATATCAACTACAAATGTCACAAACTCAGCAGAATAAAGCTATGGCTGCCTGGGCTGTTCTAATTGGCTGTCAACTTATCTTGTTTCTGTTTCTGTTTTGTTTTTGATTTATTTTTATATATTTATTTTGATTTTTTTTTATGATTCAACTTCAATAGATGTCTTGAGAAATTTATTGAGATTTAAATATTCCATCAAAATGCAATTAGTCATGAAAAAATACATTTTGGAGAAATCATAGCTTGGATTGGGTTCACTGGCAGAGTATTGTTGCAATGCAAGCAGGAAGCATGAGATGCTCACAAGTCTTTAAGCTAGAGTCCAAGTCCAATCTCAAGTCTCTGAGCTAGAATCCAAGTCAAGTCTCCTAAACTACTGTCAGTCATCACATGCTCCCAGACTCTGAAACCCAGTGTAACATTACTAAATAAAAACGTAACGTTACATGATCAATAAACCTGTAATTAACGTGATGGCAGCCAGTGGGACGTAAAAGATTAACTTAATCGACCACCACAAGTTTGGTAAGTAAACAAACGCTCATTCATCTTTTCATAACGACCGACAATCGGAGTAAACCTCCCGTAGGTCGTAGCTAAAGCAAGAAGCAAGCTAACATTAGATGGCCAATGCTGAGCTAAACATGTTACTAACCTCAGGTTACTAACCTATTTTGATTTCAGCGCTTCTTTGTTTGGGCCTTGTTTGATGAAGTTTTAAAGCCAAAAAAATAAAAAGTTTGAAAGCCAAAGTTTATGATGAATGGCACAGCAGCTGCTACGTAGGCATGTTATAGGTAATGCAGGGAGGGGAATAATGCTTCAAGCCAGCATTGACTTTTCAACAGTTCCTTTAAAAAATAGCATTTATTTACAAGTGACAAAAACAATATTAAAAAGCACATACAGTAAACAAAAGCACCTTTAAACAGAAGCACAACAGAAGACACAAAAGGAAAAACAATTAACAGACAGGTGTTTAGCACTATGTCGTATTAACTGGGGTATTGTATTGTTGTGTATGTAAATGATGGGACATTTGTGTTTGTCTATCTGTGTGTGTGTGTGTGTGTGTGTGTGTGTGTGTGTGTGTGTGTGTGTGTGTGTGTGTGTTTGTCCTGACCATTAGGGACATTAAGAATTTGGGGAATTAATTTTTCTTCAATGGAATTTGAGATCAACTGTTCATCTTTCAGGTGCTGTCATGTTGTTTGTGACTTTTGGAGAGAGTTTCAGGAGATGTGCTTTAAAATGAGGCTTTCATATGAACACATGGTCAAGACCTGTTGGTGTCAGTTTGTAAGTCTCTTAGCGTCATAATTCAACGCAGTGGGGAAAGCCCTGTAATGTTGTTTGTATATGCTAAAGGTAGGTGGTTGGGGTGGATGGGTGGTCCAGACACTGAACTTTCACTGTGTGTTCATTTCCCTTGTGTAACAAAAAGTCAGCATTAAATGTTTTTATAAAGGTTATGTAGGTTATGTAAGTTATGTATGTAATATTGCTTAAATTACCTAAGTTAAATTACGTAATGTTATTTTAACCCAAACAATGATTGTTTCCTAAATGTGAACAAGTACTTTTGGTGCCTAAACTTTTCAGCGTTTCACGTTAACCAGAGGCAGATTGGACATCGGTGGGTTTGAGAAGATTCCCGAACGGCAGGTACATTGAAGGCCAAACCGGCTGGTGGTCAAACGTTTATACTTTTCAGTTTCTAACGTTTTACCCGACCTTTTCCTTGGTGGAAAGGTGATGTGGCAGGTGCAGATGAGGCAGGTCCCAGCACAGAGACAGGTGCACGATGAGTAAAGCATTTAATTATTTATATATGATTTTATGGATAGCTATATTTATTATATATTTCTTTATATTATAAACAACAGTTTGCAATGTGTTATGATACAAAGACAACATCCTTCAATAGGTGACGAATCTCTGTATGTATATAAGCTGGTAAGGTCAGCGGAGGTGATGCAGAGAGACAGGGTGACGATGACCCCAGTCATGCTGAGGAGCAAGAGAAGGAAGAGAAGGAGGAGCAGCAGGAGGAGGAGGTCATTTATGCATGGATAGAATTTGAAAATGAGATGGAAATATTCAGAGCTGAAGATTAGTGATTTGTTTTTTTATCCACATACCTGCCCACACGGCACTGCATTGTAGTTTTTGAGTATATTTAAGTATATTAGCACACACAAAAACACTATATGTATTAACATAACTGCAAAAAATCTTTCTCCGAGCCCCCAAAGGCAGTATAAAAGGCCTCTCCATCTCAAGGTCCCAGGCTGAATTTCAGTCCCAGTACATCCCTGACGTTCACCACAATTTGGGAGTGAGAACAGGTAGGAGAAGATGTGTGGTTGAAAGCACAGCTTTATTTTGAAGATTATTTTTGTTGGGTGATGAAACAGTTGTACATGTTTTTTAACCTTATTTGTTAGTGAAAGGGTTAGAGAAACGCTACTGGAGTGGATAAAACACAAACTGAAAGAAGTGAAGAGAAATCATAGTTGAGGTTACTCAAAATATATTGTGTGATGTATTTGAAAAAAGTTCAATCTGACTACCTGGAATATTGGCTGATGGGGTCTGGAGATATTTCAACATTTAAACAAAATCCCAATCTCTCCCTAACCTAATCCATGTGGTTTAGGTTAGTTGTTTAACTTTAATAAAGCAAGTGTTTTCCAACCTGCTAGGCCACCACCGCTTACATGATACTGTAATATCACTACATCTACGTGCAGACTTGAACCTAGCTTTGGTTAGGTAATCCATTACCATTAACATGGTGTCTGTCAAAGTTCTGTGCTATTTGTGTGATAATGCCTGGCAAATGTGCATGGCATCTCTGTGCAACAATTATCTAATCAAACCAAGTTTCAAATCTCTGCTGATTGACTTTTATTCCCTCCTAAAATAATTGCAGATGAATGGCAGCCTGGTGAGTAAAACAACATTCATTCAATAATCAATAACACAATAGTATGCCTTTGAAAATAACTGACTGAGTAATTTTGAGTGATAGAAACATGCAGTGAAATCAGCAGCCACGTCACCATCACACCAGCATCCTCAGTATGAATATCACTTTAGCTCAGGGTGTTAATGTGGAGGAGGTCCCTACATTTCATTGTGTGTCACAAGTAGTTTTATCCTCAGTAGACCTTGTTCAGGGCCCCAGTGGAGCCTCCAGATGCCTGCTGAAAGGAGAAACACAATGTAGACAAGCCCCCTGACAGAACAGGGCCCCTCTGAATTATCACCCCACTCCTCCTGGCTAATTAAAATTTTGCTTGTAACTTATGTCAGCCATTTGAAGGCTGACAATTCCCTAACCTCCCCCTCATTTTAATTTGTGGCACGTGCGCATAAATTGTTAGAGAGGGGAGTGGCAGTGATGCCGGACACAAGCTGAATGACGCTTTTTTTAGCCACTCTGAATGCTCTGCCTCTCCCTAGGTGGGTCTGGCTGGGTCCAGAGGTCCTCCACTCCGCTGAGGACGACATGATTGATAAATGCCAGGGAAGATTTGTCAAAGCAACTAGACTGCCCCCAGTGGGACGTCAATATGGTTCATTTAGACTCCCACTAGGCTTAGACTGCCCGTAGAGAGGAGATGCTACAGAGACCAGTAGGGAACTGCGGGTTGAGCAAGGCAGGCACTGTTGCTGCTGTGTATAGGCTAGTGCAAGAAAGGAAATGGCTAACTCCTGTATGGAGGGATAAACCAGCAGGGAACAGTTCACTTTGAGTGTGTGTGTGTGCTGTGTGTGAGTGTGTGTGACTGGGGGGGGGGGGGGGGGGGGGGGGGGGAGTGAGAAGACAAATGGCGAGAAAGCCTGCTAAAAGTGGGAGAGATGTGAATGTGTGGTGTGTGTGTGTATGTGCGTGTGTGTGTTTGATTGAAAGACAGACTATGTGTGTGAGGCTAGAGTGCTCAAAAGGAGGAGTGAGGGTGATCCAGGGTTCAGCGTGTGATTGGCTCGGCTCAGCTGGAGGAGCTTTTAGTCCATTTCCCAGCAGCCTCTAGGACAGATGCACTGCCCTGAGCCATAATCTGTGTCTCGCTTCAAATGACAAATGGCACAGTGTAGAATATTGCATTATATATTAAGTACCAGCAGTCAGTAAGTTATAGGATGCTGCTGCTGCCTGCAGCACTTGTCGCTCACTAAGCAGACTCTGTTTTACAACAGTCAATTAGATCCAGACCATAACCTGCTACTAAATCCCGCCCTGCTTAGACCACTCATTTGTCTTTAGAAATGTGGTAAAGTAAACATATCTGTTGAAACATGTTTGTCTGCTTGAAACATCCTTAAAGGTTTAGCTTTTTAAAGGCTGACCTAGTTCAACAATTTATAGAAATCTCTACAGTAATTATGATCTAAGTATTGGTTATTAGAGGTTATCTATTCTCAGGAGCTCAACTTAACATATAAATACTGAGGTCATGTGTACTTGAGTTTTTTTTCCTGTAAATCTGATCTCTAGATGATTGTCTCTAGATGTTTCCAAGCCTTTTCCAAACTGCCAGAAATATTGCTCTCTCAGGGAAATACTTAATAATTTCATTTTATTCTATTTATGCATTGCCTAAGAACACTTTTCAAGATACTGAGTAGCTTAGAAAACTACCATGCATGTGTGGACCCTAATTTATTCCAGAAATAATACTGACCTCAGTTTCCTGTATGTCACAGAATAACAGCAATTACATCATTTAGCAAAGCAGTGTCACTGTAAGTCCATGCTTAATTTTCCACTGCTTTCAGCCACATGTCACAGTGGAAAATTGAGCTAACTCAGAAGTTATTGCTCAACAAAGTGTACACTTTCTCATGGATACGAGGCCTGTTATCACATGACGGAAGTCCTGAATGTGACCACAATTCAGACTTCTAATCTCCAACTGTGGATGAAAAGGGTGAGATGTAGCTGAAAGTTCCAAAAGCTAGTAAGTAGACCTTGAGTAAAGATTATTTTGTCAAACTACTGTTTTTTTAATGCCAAATGTACATCTGACTCCACCACGGGAAAATGTGTTGAACCCTATTGAGTTTGTGCTGCTCTATTATTAGGGTTGAATCTTTTGCTAATTTGCATAATCTGAACAGCAATGTGACATCTATTTTTGTCTTTGACTGTTTCTCAAAAGATTTGGCAAAGAGTCTTGCGGGACTGACATATTCACAATTTTACTATAAATTAGGTCAGTTGACAAAACATGCAAAGGGTTGATCAGCAAATTGGCCATTACTCAAGTTGTCTTCAATCTTGATTAAACTCAGAGGAAACTTCCTGCACTATGTCCTGAACGTACACCAAGTTCCATTCACATTTAGTAAAGGGGAAACCCGGAACCAGGAATCAGGAGTGTGCTTTGCGCAAAATTAGGTGCTGAACTGATAGCAAATAGGATGACTTTAGATTTGACTTAACAAAATCAAAATGTGCTAATGAACAAATGTCACAAATGCTCACCCCCTTATGAACAAGTGGTATTCAGGCTGAAATGACCAACTTAGTTTGTGCAGTTAAATTTAGAGAGTTTGATGAATCGGATACTCATGAGCAAAGCTCAGAAAAAAGAAAGATCTTTTTAGGATAAGAATTTGAAAATGTTCTTGCATGCTTGGGTCAAGAAACACCTGTGAGACCTTCTTCTCAACCATGAATGCAATAAAGAGCAAGAAACCTACCGTCAAAAATCCCTGGAGTACTGCCTACACATCAGAACCTCATCTGTCTCAGCCAACAACCACGGGATAGCATACTTACAGTGGGTACGGAAAGTATTCAGACCCCTTTAAATTTATCACTCTTTGTTTCATTGCAGCCATTTTCCAAAAATCAAAAAAGTTCATTTTATTTCTCAGTAATGTACACTCAGCACCCCATCTTGACAGAAAAAAACAGAAATGTAGAAATGTTTGCAAATTTATTAAAAAAGAAAAACTGAAATATCACATGGTCATAAGTATTCAGACCCTTTGCCGAGACACTCATATTTAACTCAGGTGCTGTCTATTTCTTCTGATCATCCTTGAGATGGTTCTACACCTTCATTTGAGTCCAGCTGTGTTTGATTATACTGATTGGACTTGATTAGGAAAGCCACACACCTGTCTATATAAGACCTTACAGCTCACAGTGCATGTCAGAGCAAATGAGAATCATGAGGTCAAAGGAACTGCCTGAAGAGCTCAGAGACAGAATTGTGGCAAGGCACAGATCTGGCCAAGGTTACAAAAA
>NC_060170.1:619940-633221 GCF_021292245.1 Micropterus dolomieu | reverse complement strand
GTTCCTAAGAGCACAGTGGCCTCCATAATCCTCAAATGGAAGACGTTTGGGACGACCAGAACCCTTCCTAGAGCTGGCCGTCCGGCCAAACTGAGCTATCGGGGGAGAAGAGCCTTGGTGAGAGAGGTAAAGAAGAACCCAAAGGTCACTGTGGCTGAGCTCCAGAGATGCAGTCGGGAGATGGGAGAAAGTTGTAGTAAGTCAACCATCACTGCAGCAATCCACCAGTCGGGGCTTTATGGCAGAGTGGCCCGACGGAAGCCTCTCCTCAGTGCAAGACACATGAAAGCCCGCATGGAGTTTGCTAAAAAACACCTGAAGGACTCCAAGATGGTGATAAATAAGATCCTCTGGTCTGATGAGACCAAGATAGAACTTTTTGGCCTTAATTCTAAGCGGTATGTGTGGAGAAAACCAGGCACTGCTCATCACCTGTCCAATACAGTCTCAACAGTGAAGCATGGTGGTGGCAGCATCATGCTGTGGGGGTGTTTTTCAGCTGCAGGGACAGGACGACTGGTTGCAATCGAGGGAAAGATGAATGCGGCCAAGTACAGGGATATCCTGGAAAACCTTTTCCAGAGTGCTCTGGACCTCAGACTGGGCCGAAGGTTTACCTTCCAACAAGACAATGAGCCTAAGCGCACCGCTAAAATAAGGAAGGAGTGGCTTCACAACAACTCCGTGGCTGTTCTTGAATGGCCCAGCCAGAGCCCTGACTTAAACCCAATTGAGCATCTCTGGAGAGACCTGAAAATGGCTGTCCACCAATGTTTACCATCCAACCTGACAGAACTGGAGAGGATCTGCAAGGAGGAATGGCAGAGGATACCCAAATCCAGATGTGAAAAACTTGTTGCATCTTTCCCAAAACGACTCATGGCTGTATTAGATCAAAAGGGTGCTTCTACTAAATACTGAGCAAAGGGTCTGAATACTTATGACCATGTGATATTTCAGTTTTTCTTTTTTAATAAATTTGCAAACATTTCTACATTTCTGTCTTTTTTCTGTCAAGATGGGGTGCTGAGTGTACATTACTGAGAAATAAAATGAACTTTTTTGATTTTTGGAAAATGGCTGCAATGAAACAAAGAGTGAAAAATTTAAAGGGGTCTGAATACTTTCCGTACCCACTGTATTTCTGTAAACTGTGTTTGAATTCTAGGGGATTATATTCATTTATCTGAATTAGACTTCATCGCAGCACCAGGTGCTGACCATGGCAGGCTACAGCCTAAACATCCTAGTGTAAAGTGCGGCATTGTACCTTTCATTTGGATGCCTCCCTTCACACTGACCATATTTTGTAAGATTTGCATTGGCGTTGTATTTGTTTTGTTAGCCCTAGCTAATTTATGAAAAAGCATGTTACATTTTTGGTGCAAACTACAAATATTTATTTATAACATTATTTATAATATTACCCTGTCACAGAGGTGAGTGTGAGGCAGCCTGGACCTGACCCAAATGCAGCGAACTGAGCAGACAGCAGCAGATTTAACAAAATGGAGATATGGAAATAAGACGAGTGAATCATAAGGCAGGCAACGGTCAAAACCAGGTAGGCCATCAGACAAACAGGCAAACTTTAAAAAGGTAAAGAATGACAAAGGAGGGGCCTGTGGAAGTGGATTAAAAGGTCAAACATTACAGAGGAGCTGCTGAGGGTGTTAAAACCAGAGCAAACAAAATGAGGTACAACCAGCATCATCAGAAGTGAAGAACTGTTGTTGTATATTTTGTGCTGAAGTTGTTTCACATTGCACTAGTGTATTTCATCAGAGCTCTGACCCTGCGTCCTCTTTGTGAACCCCACCACACTGAGGCCTGCATCACAGCTCCATTCCAAACAATTAGGCACCGTTGTTGTCACCTTAGCCTGAAAGGGCACTGCAGGATTTGGCGTGGCCAGACAAGCGGATGCTTTCTCACTGAGGGTCCCAGTAGGTGGATAAAGTGGGCAGAGATGCCTAGAAAACATCTGACCTATATGAAGGTCTCCTCTGGTCATGCATTACAGAGCTCCTATGAAAACCTCTAGAGACCCACAGAAAGCACAGCTTCTCTTCCTTCAGCAAACAAAAATAAAAAATCATCATCATTGCTCATTCAAAGGGATAGTGAAATATTTACGTCTATAATAAACAATTACGATATATTAAGTGCATAATAATAGTGTACAATGAAACAAATTACATAATGTATTAATTAAGAGAACTGTGTGTGACATATAACAAAATATGAATGTATGAATATATACAAAAATTACACTCAGTTGCAAGGTAGCCCAGCTATTCTTCTCCTGAGCTACAGTACATATGTTATCTCTCCAGCATGTTTCGGGTCTGCCCCGGGGTCTCTTCTCAGTTAGATGTGCCTGGAATATGTCCAGAGGGAAATGTCTACGAGGTGTCCTGATCAGATGCCTGAACCACCGTCGCTGCTCCTTTCAGCACAGAGGGACCGTGGTTCTACTCTGAGAATACTTACCCTATCCCTAAGGGTGAGGAGCTCAGACCACCTACAAAGGAAACCCATTTTGGTTGCTTGTATCCGTGATCCCGTTCTGATGGTCATTACCCAGTGCTCATTACTATTCCTGCATCACTGCAGATGCCTCGGCAACCTGCCCGTTGATCTCACACAGAGACTCCCCAGATAATTTAACCTTCACTTGAGACAACTTCCAAACTAAGGGCCTGTGTCCACCGCAGCTGCTGTTCTGAAAACACCTAGCTGGGAGCGCTAGGGTGCACTTTGGAGGCTCAGTGTTTTTTTTTCGAAACGCTGTGGTTGCTATGATACATAGTTTCCGTGGAGTTTATATACTGCAAGTAGGCTACCTAATTTTACTGAATGTAAAAATGTTTTTGCGGGTGAGGAAACACCTTGGCGAGGAGGAACATGTTTCCGCCCCTCCTGTACTGTGATTTGACAGCTGGGTAAAAAGTCACAGTGACGAGCGCTGCGTTTTTCCCAAAGTTGAACATTTTTCTATTCTCAGCGACCAGAAAAAGATGCTCAGCGCGTCATCACGCTGCTGGCGCTCCCATTGCAATGAACTGAAAAAAGACACTGGCCTGAACCCCCAAACCCTCAATAAAATGGCCACTGAGGATACAGAAATGTATAGAAACGTTTTCATTAAGAGTGTACATTTGTGTCCTTTTCAAGTTACCATTTTATAAGGAACACCCATACAATCTAATGAAATGAAGGCTTTGAAATGATTCTGAATCTTTGTCAGAGGTGCTGATTTACTGCTGTGGTCATTTTTGCAGCAGGTCCTCATACCTAAATGACAGAATAGGTCATCAATTGTCCCAAAATGACATATATGACAGTCCAGCGACAGGCCTTAAGTACGTTACATAAGTCACGTGATGTAAGTCACATGATGTTAAACAAGGGGTTAACCTTGTGAAGCGGTCACGGTTTAGTTAGGTTTAGGCAACAAAACTAATAGGTTAGGTTTAGGAACAGGTCATTGTTTGGGTTAAAAAAGTATGTTACGTAAGTAGTTACGTAACATTCGTAGTTACGTATAGGCGTTATCACTCTTTATACTACATCATCTGACATCATCGGACGTCCTCGTGTGCTACTGTCATATGGCCAGAATTTTCAACAGGAAAGCCCCCTTAAATCAGATTTCCAACTTGGAAAGTCAGGAGAACCTCACCAACCCTGACCTCAAAATCCAAGGTGGCTGCTCCCAGAATCCACAAAGTGAAAGCTTTTGTAATTTACTGTTATCACACTTACGCGTCTTATTTGTCATGTTATTCGTAATGTTAGACATGTTGCTACTGTGTTTAAATGTGCAAAATACTGCATAATGCAATGTTATTAACTGGTATTGTTAATAATGGCATCACTTAAATCTGTTGTTGTACTGGAACACCACCAGCACAGGTGTGACGCCATCCCCAGCTCCAACCTCCGACTTCCGAGGTAGATGGAACGGATCATAAGCTGCTGTGTGGTCGACATGTTTGGCGATCTTGGAGGCTGTTGATAGCACAATCAAGATGAGAAATGCGATAGTCTGGCAGTCAGACCCAATTGTGACTTCATCATATTTTAAGGGGGAGGTGAAGCCGTGACAGTGTGGGATAAAGAGAGTGCTTAAGTTTCAGATGTGATGAGAAGAGAACTTTGATGAGTTTAACCTGGACATTGGATATGACAAATTGGAGGTGAGGAAAAAAGGAGCAGAGAGGACAACAGAGTTGAAGTTGTACAGCAGCAATATGATTGGCTGATGGAGACCATGGCAGAATAAGGTTGGTTTAATTGAAAGAGGAAAAGACCTTAGTCAGCTGATGAAGACAAAGCATGGTGACAGAAGCACAGAGATAGTCTTAGTGAGTGGGCTAAGTATCAGTTTTATTTGTCGAGGTTTCGAGGTCTCTGAGTGTAGAAAATGGATGGACAACATCTTGCTATCATCAAGGTATCGTCCATAATTATTTATCACAGTATAAAGTACAGAAAAAAGAAATACTCTGAGAAGCCCTAGTGTCCGCAACAAAAGTAGTCAACATAATACTGTTTTGGAAGGAACTTAATCTCAGTTTTTTTTCAGTCGGTGGTTGTCAGATCAAAGAGACAGACTGTGAGAAGTTGGCTGAAAAGACATGAAGTGAAGCCTCCAACTCCGCCCAGTCTAATTCTGTTTGCTGTCAGACCAAGCCACACTGCAATTATCGGACTGAATGGCACCTGTACACCATAATTGCTTTGTTTTTCAATTATTTCATGAGGCTGTGGTAATTTACTTCATTCTATTAAAATATGCCAATTATCCATTATAATTACAGTTTTCACTGTATCACTTTTCGCTGTCACTGAAAAGATGTAATACTGCTATTAGGGGAGAGCATGGGGACAGTTTAATATTGCCCGTGCAGATTCACTGCTGTGTTGTTTCATCTGCTTGAATATAACTTGTAGCCAAAGTATGAAGGAAGGAATAAGGCCTGTCGAGTGATCTCAGAGTAGGGCAATCTTGTATCAGGAGAGACTTGAGCGATAAGATGCAAGTGTAATGGAGAACACGCACTTAGGTCAACAAACTTTATGAAATGACTAACTTTCTGATTCCAGTTGCATCTTCATCACAACAAATTCCCTATTTTTCCAGCCTGTGGTGAATGACTATCCTAATTAGGTCATTTAAAGAAGTCATATTATTCTTTTAAGCTTTTTGTCTCTCCTTTATCTTTTTTGTGTGCAAGGTTTGCATTGTAAAAAAATAAATAAATCACAAAGTCCGCCCCAAAGGGAGTTCCCATACCCACAGAAAACTCTACTCTGAACTGCCTGAAAACAGCTCGATTGTAGTCCAGCCTTCTATCTGCCACCTATCTGCATTACTGTCAAACACACCCTAAAAACATTGGTGGAGAAACACACTGAGCTGCAGCACACACAGTGACAAGACGTGACTCGATCTCGAACATTTAGGCTGAACTGAAGCCGTGGTTACTGACTGAAGTGGCTTTGTTTTGGATCACGCTACCTTGCTTGTCAGGACCCGCCCTACTCTGCTGATTGGCTAGTAGTCCTTAACTAGGTACTGCACATGTGCAACTCTGAACAAAGATCGAATAGAAGTAGCTGAAACAAAGCGGTCAGCAGTGAAAAGAGGTGCTGCAGCAATGCGCAGTATGAAATGCTATGGTGTTTTTGGAAATTGAAATGTAAACCTGTTATGGTACTACTCTGAATAAAATTATTAACCTGAAAATTAGCATAAAATGACCTCTTTGAGAGAATGGGTGTGCTCCAGTATACTTTGGAATATATGAACATTGTAATAATATAGTATTGTAAAAATCTAAAAATGTTCACTTACAACTAAGAAGAAATAAACAGGCAAGAATGTGGTTGCTTTCCACATCCACCATCATATACTGTATAGTACATACTGTGTTCAGAGGCACTTTTTTGAATGTACATTAATGTAACGCTTATATTCATGTTGGCTACCGCCCCAGAGTCACAGGCAGGAGGTCATGGCTTTGACTTGATTTGATTCCAGACTCCTGTCTGTGGTCAGGCTTATGCAACAAAAACAGGTAAGGTTAGGGAAGGAACATGTGTTCGGGTACTGTTAATAAAACAGCTCCCAAAAGGGAAGCGAGCAACAAGGGTCCTTTTTTTTTAAAGAGAACTAAGGTACTGGTTAACCACAAGCGCAAAAATAGTGATAGTGAACTAGCACACGGTGCAAACAAAACAGTAAATCACCAAGTTACACCTAACCACAGGACTCCCACTGTTGCCACTGCCAGTTACTGTTACTGTCTCTACCAACTGCCACACGCTGGCCGCAGTCTCCAAACTCTCTCTTTTGTTGTAGACCACCATACTCTCACACACAGCCGCTTCCTTCACCAGCCCTTATACTCTCCACTGATTAGGAGATTGGAATCAGCCGTGCTCCTCAGGTTGCTGGCTGCAGCACTGGGGGCGGGGCAAGGTCCTGCTGGTGGCAGAGAGGGAAAACACACAAGCACAACATCCCATATACACATAAACGACCCACAGGTCTTAACATCAAGTATAGCCAGTACCTAAACATAACATGTGAAATAATGTTGTACTCACTATGTTTCCAGTCAGGATGCTTTCTATTTCTCTTACTGAAATACAGATCCACTGATGTAGACAAGAATGTGTGTCCACCTTGGTTTTGCTGATGGTGAGTACATCAGTTGTGGTCAAAAGTTTTGAGAATGAAACAAATAATTTTCAGAGTCTGCTGCCTCAGTTTTTATGATGGCAATTTGCAGATACTCCAGAATGTTATGAAGAGTGATCAGATGAATTGCAATTAGTTGCAAAGTCCCTCTTTACCATGAAGATGAACGTAATCCCAAAAAACATTTCCACTGCATGTCAGTGATTTTCTTGTTAAAACAGAAGAGAATGTTGGGTCCTCAGTCCAGGAGTGTCTCCTAAAGTTGATTCAGCTGCTGGATTGGGGCACCACCAGTGCAGAGATTGCTCAGGAATGGCAGTAGGCAGGTGTGAGTGCATCTGCACGCACAGTGAGGTGAAGACTTTTGGAGGATGGCCTGGTGTCAAGAAGGGCAGCAAAGAAGCCACTTCACTCTATGAAAAACATCAGGGACAGAGTGATATTCTGCAGAAGGTTGGATTGCTGAGGACTGGGGTAAAGTCATTTTCTCTGATGAATCCTCTTTCCGATTGTTTGGGCATCCGGAAAAAAGCTTGATGCAAATCAAGACTAAATACAATGTATAACACTGCAAGTCATTTTCTTTGATGAGAGAAGCTGTAAGTAGCTACTGCCATTATTGTGTCACAGTCTAAGATGCAAACAGTATCGTCATCTGTTGTAAATTTTGGCCGACCAGCAAAAAGCTTTCAACTGCAAACAATTCTACATTTACTTTATTGAAGCATCATCTGCTAAAGCTGCACAGCAACGTGAAACTCACAGAAAGAAACTCTGGCCGTTGCTGCCAGTGATGCTTGGACTCGTCAGGAGAAAGTGGAGTTAAGCAATGTAACTTTTGGAAAAACTCTGAATACTGCTCTTATAAATACATGTGCAGAAAAAACATTCTTGCTTTATTTCTTTATCTTAGCCGGTATAAACCATACTCCTTGCTGCTGTTATGAATATGATAGTATATGATTAGTTAAAAAGTCATTAGAATGCTTTGTTTGTGGGGAGAGGGTGGTAGTGAAAGTAATGTAGTAATGTAACTTGTTGCTTTTATCAACTAGTAATAAGTAATATTATTACTTTTTTAAGGTGTAACAAGTTATTAACTACAATTTCTGAGTAACTTGCCCAACAAAACCACTAGCCACAGTGGCTTGTAAGCTATAAAGTTTAATATCAAGCCCTGCTTGGTTGTTTAAAAACAGCTGATGATGGTGGTGTCTGTCTTTACAACTCCATGTTGGGGGATAAAGTCATGGGTGTACAGCGTGAACAGGAGGGGGCTGAGCACACAGCCCTGGGGGGCTCCGGTGTTGAACACTAGAGCGGAGGAGGTGAGTCCGCCAATCCGAACTGACTGGTCTGTTTGGGAGGAAGTCCAGTATCCAGCTGCAGAGTGTTGTATTTAAACCAGAGTGCTGAGTTTGCCGATAAGTTTCATGGGGAGATTGTGTTGAATGCTGAGCTGAAATCCACAAACAGCATTCTGATATAGGTGTTGTTTTTCTCAAGGTGTGTGAGGGCTGAGTGGAGGGCAGTGGAGATGACGTCCTCTGTGGATCTGTTGGTCCTGAAAGCAAACTGGTGAGGGTCCAGGCTGGCTGGGATGTTGGTCTTAGTGACCTGGTGGCAACCTCTCTGAACATATGCCACTCTGTGCACTCAGAACAGCTTTGTAGAGCTGCTATAGTTGTGTGATGGTTTAACTCTCCGCTGGGAGTAAGTTAGGGTAACCATATTTTGGTTTTCAAAAAAGAGGACAGTGCCAACATCTAAAAGAGGCTCCATTAAAAATACAAAATATCTGTTTGGCTGATAGAGTCCCCTGTTTGTTGCATACTGCTCTGAAAGAAACAACAGTTGAACAAATGTACAAAAGGTTGAAAAAGTGGGGATGTTCTTTACATTTTTCTTTCAAATGTATCAGATCTTTCAAAGGGTGGATTTACCATTTATGAACAAAAGCAATTATTCATACAATGGCATCCTGGCTCTGGCTAAATCTACATCTGTCCACTACAGAGGCTCTATCCATCTGGAGGAGTAAATAGTGTAGATTTGTATAGTAGGCTATTAGTACTAATTGTTTATAGTAGGCCTATTTGTTACATTCCCACAGCTTATTGATATTAAACCATTTATAAAACCATTTTCAGTTTTGTTAGGATTTCATCAGGGCCAATATTAGTGGGTTCATTATAATTCCAGATAATAGTAGGCCTATCATAGTTTACCACTAGTATAATATTAATTTCAGTTATAGCAGTTTCATTAGGGTAGCCTGCGTTGTTGTCGTTCATTCCATTCTGGGTGATTTAGAAATCCCAACCGGATGCATTTTTTAGCTCCCAAAAACAGGACATGTCCGGGAAAAAGAGGATGTATGTTCACCCTAAGTAATTGGGCAAGAGAAGGAGGAAAATATGGTCTGAGGAGGGCTTTGTAGCTGCCGGAAACATGGACATGCTTGGGGCATTTATGTAAAAGTGTTAATTAACTGTTTAATTAAAATCACCCACTACAATAGAAATATCATCAAGTTGTTTTGTTATGTGACTGCTTATGACCTCAGACAGTTCCTGTAGTGCATTTTTTGAATTTGCGTGTGGGGGAATGTAAACAGCAACAACACAAACACTGGAGAATTCTCTGGGCAGAGAGTATTGTCAGCATCTTAACGTTAAAAACTCCACATCTGGGGAACATCGTCCATCAACTTAGGTTGCTTTTGAGCATCAGTGGAGTCCGCCTCCCTTCTTCTTACAAGAGTCTTGTGTTCTGTAGACATGGAACAATATAGCTATCAGGTGCATTAGTTTGATCTGGTATGTTCAAAATCTAGAAAACATTAGTAAATGAGGGCAATTGTTCCTGGGTTTATTTATGTGCTTTGACTGGTGAAATATAATCAATGGGGTGAGTTATATCTAATGTGTGTTATGTCTATTAATCAAGCTGATAGGAGTACTTAACTGTTCTGATTTATTTTCTGATGTAATCCTTTTCTAACTTTTTTACCCAGTTTTCTTATTTTGTTTCATTTCCCAAATGTGGATGTCAAAGCTGTGAAATCATCGAGTTGATCCAGCTGTGAGTGTCAGATCAGAGTGGAGACACCAAATTTCCAAATACGACCATACCCATCCTCTCAGATGCTCATTTACACCACTGCACTTCCTGGGAGGTGCCTGCTCTGTTATTGTAAGTGATGCATTAGGGGAAATTCTGGATTAATGAACATATAAATATTTGGATCATTTTTGGAGTGAGGTGGCAGTTGGAATAAACATTATCCTTGTGGTAAACCTTTTAGTGGCAGACTCATGATGAGATCTCACTGCTGGGTATGGGAATGCAAACTTAAATGGATGGCAGGCAGAGCTCTCTGTTTCACTCTTTACATGTCATTAATTTATTGAACTGCATGGCTATGATGGGAAACACAGGTCTGGTCAAAGGTGGGTTGAACTCCGATAGTTGGTTCCATTATGGATCTGGTTCCCATTTGGCCAGAGTTCACTGGGAAACTGAGCAGAGTTCACTGAACCCTGACAGTAACATACTGTATATGAAAAAGTTTTTCTCTTTGCCTTCTTTTTGGTTAGTAAAGAACAATGCAAGTAGATGCATAAAGAGCAATGTAGAAAACATTAAGGTAACACTGGCACCATTCTTAGTTTTAGCCTGTGATTTGAGACTCAATACCGGATTCAGATTTGATAAAAATCCAATCTCACATTGTGAGAAATTAGAAATGGGTGCTTCAACATTTCCTGTCCTATTTCATTGCAAATATGCAAAAGCTACCTGAGGGTTTCCAGTTGGGAAATGAACATGATCTGAAGCGAATTGAGTCCATTCAGGCTTGATTGCTGATTCTGAATGTTCCAGTTTGAAGTTTGGTGTCTGTCAGGTTCAAAATGTCAAGATGCCACTGTGTTAAGGTGTAAAAAGGTGCCATATAAATAAAGTTTTACTTACTTGCTTACTTCAACCTGTGGAGGCAGCAACAATAAAATACATCTAGAAAAAGATTAAAATATAGGCTTGGAATTTCATCATTTTTGGGCCACAGTTGTCAATTTGTAAGCTTAATCAGTCATCATAGCTATACCCGTTGGGACAAACATCCAACAGAATTTTTACATAGATACATTTTACATGTATACAGAGAAACACCAACAAATGCATGTAGAGCAGAATTAGGCAGATACTCACTGATGATTAACATTAGAGCACCCACAAGTTCTATTCTACTTAAATCCAGCCCCCTAGACCAAAGCCTTCCAAACCTAAGAGCTGAGCCCAGAAAAGAGTTCTCTATGTCAGCTTGTGCTGAGACTACCTGCCCCATCTGAGACAGTCTGACCAGTCTCTAAACAGCACTGCTTTCCAAACACCAATCGGATGAAACCACATTAAAACACAGTGTAAAGACACCTGCTAAGAACACTGGGAAGAAGAAAGTAAAAGCCAAAGTGATCAGAACTTTACCTGATGATGAAGTGGCAGAATAGCTGTCAAAGAGATAGAAAGCAGAGACAGATCCTAACCAAGTCCTCAATAATTAAAAACAACTGTTGCAGTGTTTATATAGTTCTGTTATTGGAATTTTTCTACATATATTATTTTTATTTTATATCATATTTTACTGTAAATTAACTGCACAATTCTTCTGTCTATGTCCATTTTTGTATTTCACATTTGCTTTAGCAATGTACAGTTTCCCATGCTTATAAAGCCCCTCTGATTTGAACTAACTGGGCTCTGAGGAGCCATCTTCACTTTCGCACTCTCTACCGGGGGGGCTTGTTATTTATCATACTGTAATACCTCCATGTTAGGAAGGCCAGCACCAGTTCACTTAGTAAATAGGAACGTATGGATAGAATTCCATCTATGTGTCTTGTGAAGTGGCTGGCTGACGCCAAGAGATTTAACACAGGTACAGATTAAATTACGTGCTGTTTAGCACTTATTTGGTTTGTAATCCAAAAGTCATTACAAAAGGTTTCACTGAGTAGGCTAACTGAAAAAATCACAGCCAACTTTCAGAAACCTTTTTATGAAGAACAGTAATTTTATAAAACAATAACAAGAACAAGGCGATGAAACAACTGCTTTGCTGAAAAAGGGTTAAAGAGGAAAAAAAAAAACTTGTTTTCTAGCCAAGGTCAGCTTGTTACCAGTGTGTAAATGGATGTTCAGTGTGTCAAATCAACAATGTCAAACAAAACTTTTTTGCACTGAGGATAGCCTGGTACTTAAACACTTTATATAATATCACATGGTGGGGACGATCCACACAGGAGTAGCGTTTAAATAGCAAAAAACACCTGTGTTGGACATTCACTCAGTACAAGCACAGTTGATCCACATCGAGCCTCAGCACAGACCCAGTCAGTTCTTTAGCAGGTCACACAGGCACAAGTGAAACACAGACAGCCTCAGCCAGTGTGAGCACAGCCACAGATGTACAGCCAGCATCACATACCAGCAGCTCAGACCCTGATGGAACAGTTGCTGCTCCAACAACTCTTAACAGCGTTTATGAGGACGGGGTTGTGGTGCAGAGGTCCATTTAAACCACCACTGGGTTTTTCTAGAAGAGGTTTCCATTCAGCAGACCTAAAAATGTAGATTTATGGCGGGATGTTGTTTACAATAAAACTCCTTGAGCTAGTCCGCAATTACCGAGATCGTTATGATCTGGTCTTATTAAAATCACAACCTCCTCGAGTGACACCATGTTTGGTTTGTTTACGATGTGCAAATTCGGAGGTTGTTGAGGAAGAAAATCCGGTGTCGGTGAGGGTTGATCCGGACCTGATCTGCCCCCTTGTGGATTCACGTTTAATCCTCCAGGTACACGCAAAGTACGCAAGCAAGCATGTGAACAATGCCGTTTGCTACCTGCAGCACCAACTAAACTCGAGGCTAGTTCACATTTACCAAATGAAAGTTCTTGTTGTGTGAACATTAGATCCTCGCCTGCAGGAAAGGGGAGAAGACTGCAAGCAATCCGTCTTCACCTCCGTTTGAGGAGGATGAGCTATTTCAATATATTTTTTTTGTATTTGTTTGTTTCCAGTTTACGTGGGAACCATCAAAAAATGCTAAGCCATATGAAGTAGGTGTGAAAGCCCCTCTTAGTGAGGGGTCAACTTATACTGTGTGTGCGAGCCGATGCACACTACCAGTGTGAGCTCAATAAAGACCTGGTTCCCTTTTCAGGTAAATACAAAAGCAACCACTTTTGGTGTGTGTGGAAGTATGGTGTTTGTTAAAATAACAAGAATTATACAGATTTTTTCATTTCAATAAATGAAAATGCCAGTTCACACATACAGTCTGGGGACTGGTTTAATTCTTGTTGGGCCAGCTCTGACCTGTCCTGTAGATTTCCAGGCAGAGCGGAGGGTGTCACAGTCAATCTTTTAGCCTGACCACCATGCATGAGGCTCAGACAGACAATCTGAGCAGAGAAAGGCTTTGAGAGGCTGTGGCACCAGAGAACAAACACAGCCCCCCCCCCCCCCCCCCCCCCCCCCCCCCCCCCCCCCCCCCCCCCCCCC